>NW_008825260.1:383945-401392 GCF_000699105.1 Pygoscelis adeliae
CGCGTTGTGGCCACCCAGTCGGGGCACAGGCACCTCTACACTCGTGACCACCAGATAAAATGGCCCTGACAAGGAATTTAAGCACTATTGATGCAAACCGTTTCTAAAACAAGGGAGGAATGCTGCAAAAAGGTTTAGTAAAAATTACTTCAAACTGGATTTACATTAATTCAATTTAACTTACACAGCTTCTGGCACATGGATGCTCCAGATCGCGATTAGATGCATTATTGGAAGTAGTTCAGCTACAGAACTCACACTGGCAACGTTTTACCCCCTGCTTTTAGTATACACGTCATTGCGCATGAATGTCCTTAGCCTTCAAAAAATGCCAGCGATCTTCATGTAATAATAGGCAAGGTAAAGATTCAAAATAAATGTAATGAAATAAACACATGTGCTTCTAATACTACTCCTGTAATTCCTGTTTGGCATAAAAGTGACTTATGAAACATTTTGTTTATGTAAGGTCTTAGTTCAGTGAACACACACTCAGAAATAGCTTACCGGGTTTTGTTCATCAAGTCTGCTCCACGTGCTTTGTAATAATCTAAATTTTGTTGAAATTGGTGAGTCACTGGTCTTGGATTTCTCTAAAAAAAAAAAAAAAGAATACATATTTTTTAAAAAGAATACCTTATGGGAATTTTCTGAGACATTTAAAGCAGAGACAAGAAGTATGCTCATTATGAAGATTAGAAATTTAGAAATGTAAAGAATAATTTCTTTTCCCAGGATCTTGGTTTCTCAAGGCAGTAATGCCAGTTACATAAAAGTGAAGTCTTAAAATACTTAAAATAACACCAAGTGTTACCAGTAAGTCCACTCCATGCTCACAGAAATTAGTGTTCTTCCACACAGCGATGAGGCTGTTGGCTGTAGTGGTAACATTTCTAATTAAATCAATAATTCTTGGACAAGTTCAGATACCGATCTGATTTCTTCGTTTAGCTCAGGTATAGAATTTTACCACCTCCAAGCTAAAGTGATATGTTTTTAAAGAAAATGGTAATAGTAAGGAGAAACTGTAGGTAACGTTTTGAACTGAATGCCTCACTAGCAGCGTCTCGGTTAAGCAAAGAATTAAATTTAGAGACAACCTGAACACTGCCACTAGATGGCAGACGGAGCCTCTTTTCTCTCCAGATTTCACCCTGCTCAAAACAAGAGGCCACGAATAAAGAACTGTTCTCCTATAGAAAAATTTATATAATTAATATTGAAACCACAAGCCATTTGTTAGTCTCTGCCTCTGCCACAATGAAACTATTTCACTGAAGCACGCTGCCTACAGTAGTTCTGAAATCGTCCTTTTCAAATCTAATAATCCACCGAACATTGATTAAGTGTAGACCACAATATATGCATAAAGTATCTTGATCAAACGAATGCATCCTGAAGGACATTATTTGGAGGGGGAAGTAAATATTTTTATGTAAATTTTTACGTAAAATTTTGCATACAGATGAAACCAGAGAGGTACAGAGAGACCCTTTTAAAATATATATAAAAATATATATTAATATATATATAAAATTAATATATATTAAAATATATAAAAGAAGAGAGATGGCTTAAAGTAAATAATTTCTAGTGTAAGAGAAAACAAAATGGTAAAGTTCTGCATAATGATAAGATATATTGTATAAAACAGATCTAAATACCTTCCAAGTATTTGCTTTAAAGGTTTATTCATTCATAGGCTGTTGCCTTATATGCTGATCTACCTTCTTAAGTTCTGCTAGTAGTAAATATAGCTTTAATGAACTACGCAATGACCTTTCCAAAATAGTCGTTCACAGGTGAGAGTACATTATATTTTTGACGGAGTCAGTCTTCAGCTGTTTCAGTTTCACATGTCGTATTTTTGCCCTCCAGATTTCATTATAGACTGGAGTAGCCATAGCCTTATCCTTCCATTTTCCACATAACTGCAGACAACTCTCTGTCCTTGGAAACCTTATTTTTGGAGGAGGATATAGGAGTTGCATTTTAAAGACCAAAATATTGCATGTGCACAAAAGGAGAGAAGAAGATTTAAAGAGGTAGATATCATAGGTCAGGATGATTTCTGGGGTCAAATTTAAGGCTGGGAATTTCCAGATCATTTCCTGCAGTCAGACTTAATCTTGTATGAAATGTCTCATTTTCTTTCTTTGGAAACATATTAAACATTTTTAAAATATATCCTGTTTGTAATGTTCATTAAAAAATGAAACAACTAAAAGCTATTAGACAAGCGTTACAAAAATCCTCATCTATCCTACCACCCACATTGTAATGGCCGCTCTACGTTTCTCTTCTCCTGTTATAAAAAACAATATTTGCATAACTCTACCCATTCATATGGCTTATAAGTCAGTCCTCATCAACTGACAGCAATAACAATGAATCAGCTTTAGTTACTATTGCTCGAGTTTGGTAATTCAATGCATTTCTATGATAATCAAATCCAAACTGACGTGATGAGGATAACTGATGGTTCTGCGACTACTATGCGAGTAATCAAACAGTGTAACTTTTCTCCCATGAATTAAATAACTTTTTTCTTTATGTGTCTTGATGACCATTTCAACAAGGTGGAAGAGTAAGAGATGGTTAAAATAATGGGCACCTCCAAGTCATAAGGCAACCCTTTGAAAAATTCACGTTACCAGATGCTAGCCAGTTTTGCAATTTGTTTCCAGTAACTCAGTATATATTTTAAACTCAGCAAAAACAATGAAATTTCTTTTCCACCACCCAATAAATAAAAAAAAGATTATTACACATTGCTTCTGAATAAAAAAAAAAAAAAAGATGAAAAGATCATGTGGAACTGTATCTTGAAACATATTTATGCAGAAATGACAAGCAATTCAAGACACGAAAGGCTGATCCTCTATCTAAGCACTTAAAGCCATTAATAGGAATAATGATCTAACTCGAACATATGAATGAGGCTCAAGCATTACTTTCACAGGGGCCTATTTAAATTCCTATGAGGTTTAAGGTATCAAAGGAAGAAGCAGTTTAAAGCACTATTACATGCAGTGAAAAAAAAGCCCTCAGAAAAAATGCTGTTGAAAAAACATTAGAAATGCAAGACAGTAAATACCAAGGGTTACTGCTGCAACTCCTTTTGTAACACTACAGAGATATCCTTTTGGAAAATTCCATTACTGAAAAAAAACCACCCTGACATATATGTTAGCAGACAAGTATCTGCGAAGTATTACCACAGAAATTTTAAATACTTCTGAAAACTGCACTTCAGACAGCAAAAAATATGGTTTTATGAAGATTATGATCTTTTTGTGATTGTGAAAATGTCTTTTCAATTTTATTTTTTCAACATAAGAAGCAGAAAAGAAAACCTACACAGTTACAGTGTCTCTTCTTTATCAATTTTAAACTAACTATCCTCTCTAAGCATCCAATTTCAGCTATCTCCTACATTACATTCCATTTATTAGGACAGAAGACTAAACAAATTTATTTACAGCAAAACATAACTCCGTTGTCTAAAATATTCACAGCAACCGCATTTTTTCCTACACAGTGCAATTTAGAATGATCCTATTTACATTTTTAATTCCTTAGGCGAGTAAAGATCTTCCTTTTCTTTTTCAATTAATGTAAGTATTTTGACTAGTACCTCAGATAAAATCTTTTTTCTTGAAAGGATAATAACGTTGTTAAAATGACAGAGAAAACAACCCTTCAAATTAGTGGCTTGTTGAATCTCCCTAAGAAATTGTGTAAGGGCATTATACAGATTAACACATTTATGGTTTTCCCCTTCTAAGGAAAGAGGGTACAGAAATCAGAGAGAAAAGCTGCCTGTGCCAATACTAGAAATCCCTCTTCCCCACGCCCATTTTGTAGGAGCAGTCTGCTGGTTTTATAATTCTTCTAATCTTAATTTCTAGCTAGAGTGAGCTTTAGTTTCAACTGGTAGAAAATGCCCAATTTATACTTTTAAAGAACTATGGATGAAATTCAGATATAGAAGCATATACAGAAATTTATGTGATTTTTTACTTTGTCTTTTCAAAACGTATTAGCCACAGCCCAAAGGGAAGAGACGCTTTAAAATGTTTCAGGTACCTCTGAGGTACTCCTGCCTCTGAGCCCTTCCTTGCCTAACAGATGCTCCCCCCCGCCCCCGTTTGCCTGCTGAAGTCCTAACCCCCGTCCTCCTGCTTCTGTTCCCAGTCACCACCAGACTGACTCCCTCCAATTCCCACGGCTGGCAGGAGGTTCTTGGGGACTTTCTGTTTGGGTTTATTCTCCTCCAGGGACACGGGGCCGAGTTAAATTACACCCACGCCTGCTCTTTTCCTCGGCGGGGGGCTGAGGCCGCGGTCAGAATCGCACCGAACGCAGCAGAGATTCCCTAAACTTGCATAAACTGCTGAAAAGCGATTCCCACCAGCCGAGGATCATGCTCCATATGCTCAAATTCCCTGGTATAACCCTTTGGAGGGGTCAAAGGGTTATACTGGCCTCCGGAGGCATATCGCGTCGCGTTACCCGCGGAGTTGATACGATACAGCAAAGCATGCGTGTGTGCGACGGAAGTCACAGGCAGACTGTTCTACAACACACCAGGAAAACCAGGTTACTGCTGCAACGTAACGTTTCACCATCTGAATACACATTATTTGTGAAAGTTTACACGTGGGTGCAAGTGGAGGAGTCTCTACAACACTCCTTTTTTCTTCTTTGTCGAGGTATTTCCTTTCCCCCCCTTTAGTATTATTAACAGAAAAAAAAAATCAAATACAGTCTTGCACAAAATCTGAAGGTTCAGAATAAAAGACAACAATGAAAAAAGATTTTCAATATGTCTGATGAAAAATGAGACTTATTTTAGTGAACATGCTATTGCCTCAATGCCAAGGGAAAAGCACTCGTCATTAGAGAAATGAATTGCTCAGCTGTTTATAAGCAAAAAGCTCTGGGGGAATTTCTCAAGGCCCAAACCACAAAGCATTGCAGGGTTACACAAACATATGTTGCAGGTGTTTTAGGATAGACAGGTGGGAAAACCTCAGCTACTGAAAAATACTCCACTTAATAGATTGTATCTGAAACTAGATAACCTAAATGCAACAGAGAAAAAACCAAACAAAACAGCAGCAGTGAATTATATGTACAGGCAGCAATAGGCTCACCAAAATAATCACCTCACTAGTGCCAAATGGGATTTTTTTAAACTCATTTCTTTCAATATATTAAACAAATGCTGCCAAACATATATCTTTTTTTCTAAACTAATAATATTTTAAGCCTAAACAAAGAACAGACTGAACTAAACATATATAAAAAATGATAAAGATAATGATGCAGTGTTGTTCTTTTTATTTGAGTATTTTTAAGGAGCCAGTTTGCTCCTTTTCCCCCTCTTTAGCTGACAGGGCAATATTGGATTTTTTCATAATTCTCGTACAGCCTAAAACATTTTTGTATTAAAACGCTATTTTTTTCCCTTTCATTTGTTTCTGATGAAAGTTAGAGGAGCGTATGACCCTGTATTCAGTAATGACTGGGATGTCAGCAAAGGTTTACCTTTTCCTTCTAGCTCACCTATGCTTCTTTCTTCAATAAAGACGTGGCAAAAATTTGGACTGAGAACAGAGCTGAAATGTAGCAGCTGAGATGAGGATAAGGAATGCAGTTTGTTCAGTTCAGCAGCAGTTTTTCTATTAGGCACTAATAATTAATATGAAGGGTATACTAATGATTACCTAATAGCCTAGCTGCACAGCGAATTTCAGCTTTCCTCTTTTTATTCTTTTGTCAGGTATCCAAGCAGCTGTCTCCACTCTATGACTAGACTTATACAGTATAAGCAATGGCTTAACATTACATAAACATGCCAAGATATTTTGTATACTAAACAACCAACCCACTGCAAACTCTAGAGCACCCAAAGCAAACACCATTCCCCAAACAAAACTTTCCTTTCGCCTTCGAATTTTCCTCCTCCCTAGTTATACCTTCTGCAGAACAAGCAACCTGCTGGAGCACAAAAGGTATTCCATCCACCTACAAACCACTGAGTTAAATGCTTACTGAAAAGAAAAAAAAAAAGCAGAGAGACATTAGAGGACATAATGTGCTATTGCCAATTTTAAAGTGGTTCGAGGCCAATAGCAAAATATTATCCAAAACGTAGGTTGACAGTCTGCATCTATCAACCCTACGTATGACAGTAGCACAACATGAAGAGTATCCCGCGCAGAACCAATAAAGAGCTTCCTTTAATCACAGGAGTCAGGAGATCCGTGCGCTAATACAGGCAGTGGCAAAGGAACACCATAATCCTCAAACTGGGAATAATGCTTCCTGTTTACATTTTTCAGAAAGATGCTGTGGGTCTCAATCACAGAACTCATTATTTACAACGCAATAACAGCATGAAGAATTACCATATTTGATAGTTTCTAAAGAAAATTAGGGAGTGCTTTTTTTCCCCAAAACAACAAAAATTCCCAGAAAGAACTGAAAAGGAAAGAAAATTCAGTTAATTGGGTCAAGGCAGGAAGAAACCCCTGAACTCCGATCAAGCTGAAATAAATTATCTCCAGTTTTGTTACGTGACAACCCTCCATTCCCCTGGCAACTAGAAATTTCAGATACCAGGAAGATATTTTAAATACCGTGCGTTATGGTCTGTTTTTAACTTCATACACACATGCTTTCTCTCACATGGGCATTCTATCACAAGAGATGAAGAACTGAAAAAAAATGACAAGTGAGACTTAAAAATGCTTCAGTGACTTGACTGAAAGAAATTTCTAGTTGTATATTTTAGTATTTTGGCTTCTTGTCCTAACCGATTGGAAAGACTTTTTTTTTTCATTTATAGTTTTACAGACTATTGCATTTTAACAGGTAGATCAAATCCTACCAGATCAGCTTTTACCGATATTCCAGACAAAAAGACTCCAACCTGCCAACGTTCAAGTTCATAACCTGTGTAAAATCCACATCTTGCATCAACAGAATCACTTAAGCACCTTTTAAATCTGCCTCTTAATTTAGTTGCCTATTTTTCAGCTGAACCCTTGGTTTTAAGAAGTAAATTAACTAAATAGTGAGGTATAAATCCGACAGTGTTCAGCCCTACCCCATGACAGATTTATGCTCTGGCATCTTGCAGCCCCGCACGGTTAGGAACAGGAGTTTTACAACATTGTGGAGGAAAGATCCAGGCTTTTGAAGGGAACACACAGCAAGCTTTGCTTTAAACCCTGGAATGCTCCAAATTATGAGATTTAAAATATGACATCTTTATGTACAGAAAAGCTACCACATTATGGTTTTATTGGCACTCGTTTTGGACAACCTGCATAACTCACTGATGGCTTTGTGAGTAACACAGTTATCCAAAGCTCACACTGATAAAACTCTTAAAACCACACTTACAGCGTTGTATCTTCTCCAGATACATGCCTGTACACAAATCTCACATATCAGAGAAAAAAGAGAACATTCTAAGGTGCTGTTTGGTTATTTCTGTTACGTGGAAAAGAAACAGATTAATTTATGTTCCGTGTGTAATGTGCTATGTAAAACACTTGAAAAAGGTCCCTAGAGGAGTGAAAAAGGCTCTTTCGAAGAGCCCCATGCACACACCACAGCAAAAGGAATATGACATCCAAATCTTTTCCTCTAAAACGCAGAGAGAAGCTAAGGTCCTGGTGCTGTGGGACAAGCAACTCCTTTCATTTTGGGATTCCAATAATGAGGATACTGCAGAGCCATTCTGAACACTACTGCTCCTTAAAAAGATAAAGGACAAAGAGTCCTACCTCACATCTCCAAACTTAATTTTCCATAAAATGTTACAGCAAAGGATAAAATGTACCGTTCCCACTTCTATCTTGAAAGTATATTGCTCTTTCAGGGAAGCATTCCCCAATACAAATGTACTCAAATAGCTTTGTATACAACAATTAATACATTAATATTTACTATAAAATATGCCAATACACCAGCAGTATATCTACATTTATATCAGAAGAGACTGAACTTAAATTCCATCATAATAGATTGGATATGATTCAGTAGCTAATCTTTCATACATTATTGAAAAGTTATGAATCTATTTTTATATAACTCACAGTTTGTGTTTTGCAAATTTTAGTCAAATAAATAAATTATGATATGGAGAACTTCTGATTAGGTAGAATCAAAGTGCTTTAAGTGCTTTAAGTGCTTCCTCTTGATAAACTACCTTGCAAACTAGAAGTGATTAATTGAATTGTCAGGTTGCACACAAGAAGAACCATAATCACCTCACTCTAACACTGTTAAATACATTTTATTAGTGTAATTTTATAAATAACATCATTACTCTTCAGGAGAGGGTCAGTAGCTTTAGATGACTTTTTAAACAGAAGTAAACCAATCATTTGAAAGAAACAGCCCCAAGAAATTCACAAGCAGGAAGTTTTATTGGTAGCTAAAGTAATTAAGAGCTTCAAGTGCTTCAGCTTCTTGCTTTAGCATCAAGTACAATCAGAATTGCTTTTGCTTTGCTACTGTGGATATCAACTTGCTCAAGGAGAAAGCACAGTTTAAAGTTTTGGCTTCCAACAAGAACTTTCCCTTCCATCTTGCCTCTCTAAAGTACTTGCCCTTAACATGACAGAGCTTATGAATTCCCAGTCAATATTAACAGGAATGCTGATCAGCACAGGAGAATAATTCCTTCCCTATTTCTAAATTTTCCCCGACTGCCCCTCTGGCCTGAACATGATGTTGCTGCCTCTCATGCCTTCTCTTCCTGATTAATAGGGAAGACACCTTGATAAAAGGCATAATTATAAAATCTGCAGAGAAGATTAAAAAATGCAAACACTTTTTTTTTCTTGTGTTTGCAATTCTTAGCCCAATGACTGATCAGCAAGTAGTTGCCTTGACTATTTATTGAATAATGCATGTTACTTGCTGTTCTATACAACACTATTATATACTTGTTCTAATATTATTTGAAAATAGAAACAATGGTTCCTAACTTGCCTTTAGCTGTCTCCTCTGAAAGACTCTGCACCTCTCCCCCTGCCCAGAAATCATCAGCCATGCCGTCAACTCCTCACTGCCCTCAAGGCCAGCAGCTCTCCTGGGGAGTCTCTGTCTCTCTAAAGACAGAGCAATACTGGAAACTGCATCGTGGTCGGCAATCTCTCACTACCAGGAGGGGACTGCAGCACCACCTTGCTTGCCCCTACACAGAACTGGGACAAGTCCTTTGTTTCTGCGCCATCTTACCTGTGGCACAGCTTTGTCTTAACTATGAGAGGTGTCCCTGTTCAGGAAGCTTTGCCTTAGTCTGTGTTATTTCCCACCATTTTCCTATTCATTTAAATGTAACGGCTGCTTAACTTGCATTGATACAATATTTGTGGGTTCTTAACCAAATAACTGGCCTGTGCATACAACGCTAAAGACAGAGCAATACTGGAAACTGCATCGTGGTCGGCAATCTAAGAGATCAGCTCTCTCCTTCGAGGGATGACTACTGTGTTACGTATGATACTGAGGAATGAGAAGGACTTTGAAAGATTTCTCATTCGAAAAGTCTTGACTAGATGACTGATCAACCACTTTCCAAGAATTTTTCCTGAAAATATTACTTGTGACATACAGGATACTTTGAAGAAGATAACTATTTTACGGTGGGTCGATTAAATGGTTAACGTATCAGGGGAAATTGCAATGAACTTTGGGAGAGATGAGAAAGTTATTGTACTATGGGTACTGACCACATAGCCTTTTTATATTTTAAAATGCATAGGTGCACTGGGAATGAAGGTTTTGAAACAAATGTAGAAAAACGAAGAGGATTGTTAACTCATGGTACACTTAATAGTTTTATTTGGTACTATGGCAACATGGTTATTCCAAGTAACATCATTAAACTCATAGCTGCCTGTCATACCTTATTCTATTAATGAAACACAATAACTGAATATTTAGAACAATAATTCTTAAAACAAAGCATGGCCTATCTCCTTGGAAAGTAAAAATTTCTGATTTTAAGAACATGAACATAAACAAAGAACAAGTTAATATCATGGCTTTTACATCTATAATATATGCAATTCTTAGTTGCACAGGCCCACATTAAAAAGCTTAGCATGCAGTTACAGAAAAACCATCAATTTATTCAAAGTGAGGTGTTTAGATTACATTTAACTGTATTGTATTTACAAACGGGGAAGTTAGACCATCAAAATGCTTGGGTTCATTTCAAGGAATTGAATGTGGTTATAAAACCAGAGGTCAATTTGAAGATCTGACACATTTTTGTTCATAAAAGTCTGTTTACGTTGCATTAAAATCCAAGACCTTAATCTTTCAGAAATTAAGGCAAACAGAAGTTCTCTGCATCTCTGTGAATCACTGAAAGTAAATGCATTTATTTTTTGTTTCTCCTAACTCCTTTCCTCCCAGATGAAGAGACATGTACTTAGCTTTTCTGGAAAACCTTGTTTCCTTTATCAGTCACATCCCCTGTCAAGACAACTCTCCTTTAAAGTGTAGGTGACCTGACTTGTACTGCCAGCTCATACTGCGTTGGAATATCCATTATCCCAGATTTCTGATACTTACTTTTCATACACCCCAAATCCCTTATGTATAATTGCAAATCTCCTGAAAAATCAGTCACATTCTTCATGATCGAAAAAAGAAAGAAAAAAGCAAAAAGCAAACGTTTGTTCAGGGCCCCCCTCCCCCTTTTTGGTATACCCCTCTAACAAAATGGACTCCGCACCCCACTCAATGTGTAGGTACAAATTAATGAGCTGTTAATGCCCAAACACTGCCGGATTCCAACTTCTGATTGGCTGCAGTCTGGTCATTAAAGAGAGGTAATTAATGCCAGATTGCACACACAATGCTAACAAACAAACAAAACAATCCCAAACCTGCTTTTCTCCTGCCACAAACAGCAAAACAAACAATACTGACATAACGGCAGCTTTCAAAGGACAGTTGCAGCTCTGCAGCAGCACCTCAGTTAATGAGTGTATAGGAAAGAATTTATCTGAAGAAGAAGAAAGTGAAGCTCAACAGCCTTTCAGGCACATGAAACTAGCTTAGAGAAAACTCTGAGACGGTGGCAGCTACTTAAGAAGAAAATTCCGCTGAAAATAAATGTACAAAGAGTTCGGTTCAAAATTTCAGTAATGTGTTTTCCCCTTGTCACTTATGGCTCGGATTGTGAAAAGTGTTAAAAGCTGGAATGCAGATTTCTCCGCCCAATTGTTACATGAATGATCATGACCATATATTATTGCTTAAGTTTTCTGGCAGTACCTGTAATTTCAGTCATGACGAACTAATATGACTTCTTTGAAATGTCATGTATGCTTCATCACGGATTTAGTTAGAATGTAATATTATTATACGGCCACGTTCAATGTCAGCAAATAGCTTAAACATCATGTTGAGAAAATATCAGCAGCAGTAACTAGAATATTATTAGCATAACTAACAAATTAATTCTTATCAACCAAGCACAACCACTTTCTTTTTTCTTTTTTTGAATTGATGGCTTATGATAAAAGGTGTCTCCACTGAATTAAGCTCCTAACTAGCTTGCTCGATGAACAGGGTAACTCACCACGTTAAAATATCTGAAAGCAAACTTATTCTACAAAAATATTAAGAATAAATACAGTAAGCTTTCAGACAAAGGATGGTTGTCAGGTTCTTAGTATGCAATGTAAAACTGTAATATTCTATGTAGTGCTTTAGTTTTCTAATAAGTCATTGTGATAAGGTTAACACTTCAACACAGAACAACATACAAATAAGAACACCCAAAGATGAAAATTACTTTGCTTATGTTGCTGTATTAGAATTTTATTTGCTAAAGGGTGAAAACAGATTTGCAAAATTCACAGTTAACTTAAAACAATAGTTTTAAACCTTTTATTCCTAGCCCTGGCTGCCTTCAGGAAGGAAAGAACATCTGGTTATTTAAGGAACACAATATGTTCACATTTTCTATGACTTTTGTTTCTAATTGGGTTTTTTAATTTTTTTTTATTTGAACAGCTCTAGTTAGAACTATGTTTTTTAATCACTTTATATTTTTCCACTGCCCTATCTCCGTATCTCTACTTCTTAATTTTGCAGCCTTTGCTTTGAAAATTAACAGTGCTCAATGGTTTTGATAAGGAAAAAAATGAAGAAAATTGGCCACTCGTGGGATATTAAATACACAGAGACACACCTTCAGTAAATGCGTTTGGATATACACAAAAACCCTTCCCTTATTTTCTCATTTCACATATACATACTTTTAATAGCCCATTCTTCCATAAGAAGCTCTACTTTTATATTCAGAAGGACTATAAGTGCATAGAAGTTACTTTCATATAAATAATTGAGGTAATTATCTGTTCAAAGATTAGAAACGTGAAACAAATACTCTGCTAAGCAGGTTAACTTTATCACCCTATGCAAAAACAACACTGATTTGAGTTTTTCATTCTACATTTTCCTAAGAACTGGAGCTAGCCAAATGCAGAAAAGGCTAAAATTCAATTTTCTGCATTGATCCATACTCATGCCTGTAAAATTAGTATCTCTCAGGCCCCCCTTCAGAGACAGGTGCATTAACTTGTTTTCAGCTACTACGGAGATGTGTATTTCTCTTCCGCGGCACTGGAATATATCAGAGATGCGGTATCTAAAACATCCTCTCATCCCAGCTGCCAACTGGGGTTCACAAAGTGAAAAGGAGAGCTGCTGCATGCATTAGATTAATGGCAAGCACTAATTACTTTTCATATTATTATTACTGGATAATGCTAAGGCTTCTGCTAAGGCTTGATTCCACAAAAGGTCAGGAAATTCTATTTGTCCATCTGTAAGAAAAAAATGCCACCCATCTTTTAAGTATAGCTTTCTTTTGACATTTAGGTTGCCCTCCTGGTGATGACTGCAGTGAAAAGAAGCAAACAAAACGCGACAGGTTCATCAAGCCAAAGTTTAGCTCTCCTGACAGTCTACAAGACAAATAAATAAGGAGGAGATATCTGTTATGTCAGACCAAGGAAACAGAAGAAATAATGGATGTTATTAGATGTGCAAACCCAGATTATCTCCAGAATTGGAAGTTACGGATGGAAATGTCGTGCCAGGTCCATCTTAACTACTTCACCATTTATGACAGGATTATTCCTTAAGAACCCTTCAGTTTTATATACATACCACCAACCTTTCTTAGTCCAAATACTCCACAACTTCCCCTCAGTGAGATTATTTGGCATTTACCTAGCTGCAAAAATAATCCCAAAGACAATATATATTAACAAACCTGCAAGAGGCAGATTCCTGTTTTTCCCTGTCCGTGACTTCTAAACTGTATTTCTTGTCCAGCTGAGATTTAAAGCTCTGAGGGGCAGAGAGCAAGCCTCTCTCAGATATTTGGAACAACACTAAACATTCTTGCTATGTTCAACAAATAATGAAATAAGCCACTGGACCATGCAACAGTCTCCCACAGAAGAGTTCCCTGACTTCACATATTAAAACCCAAGCGAAATCTTGGAAGAAATGCCACACAGAACAACTCAACCCTGGCTCAGGAGATCTAAATTGCACTGAACCAAATGTAATTTCCCATTAGAAACTAGAAGCTGGTGACACAGAAATGCACAGGAAAACATCAAAGGAGGAAGAAAAATCATTAAGCACTGAATTTGCTAATCATCACTTACAAGTTACACTACTGACTAAAATCTCCTTGTCTTTTCTTCCAATCTCCTTTTATCTGCTGAGGGAATAAAGGCAAACTGAATTATCTTTATGCAGATAGCACAAAAAGGTTATCATAATTTTCCCACTTATATTGGTATATAATCTCTGCACTGACTTTAGACTCCTACAGCACTGATGATGTCTTGCTGAGTCTTCCCTTTCATTCTGTGTAATGAAAAATTTTGATGGACTTGGAAAATTTTCATGTGTAGGTCTTACAGATTAACAAGACTTCCTTTTCAGAAATACGTTGGATTGAACCAACGTATGCTTAAAGACACATAAGTGAAACTTAAAATCATACCCAGGAAAAGATAAGAAACAGGTACTCAAGTCATAGCATTGAAAATAATACATTTCTTTCTCAGACCAGGAGCTATTTTTTCTTTTAGAGTGATCCTTGAGAACAGTTTAGCATCCTTACTGTAAGAAGTCCAGATCTGTTTGTGCAGTCTCAACCCAAAGACCCAAGGTAAAACGAGAGGTGGCTGGAAGTCCCTTAGGGCTCTTCATTCTCTGAAAATCCCAGCTTCCTAACCTTCAGAGTATTTCCCAAGCAGGTAAGTACAGCTCAGAAATGAGGAACAATTGTAATTAATCATATTTAAATTGACAAAACAACTAGCAGTCTTTGCATGAAAGAGCTTTACGTACTCATTCACCTGAGTGAAGGGAGAACTACCTGGAAGACACAGTAGGAACTACATCCAGTATTTTTCTGAAAGGTGTTCAAGACACACCTGAGAATGTTAATTAACAGGACACTGAGGCCTTATGAGCCTGACAGCTTTATTCTGTTGGAGAGAAGAGCGTAAGGAGCGGAATAGTGATCAAGCTTCTTTCACGGGAAGTTGGTGGTTTATTTTTGCCCCCTTCAGCTGGTAGGATATCTTGTATACTGCCTAGGATGCTTCGGAGGACAGTTGAATAATTAGTAATTATTCTATCTTTTAATATATACCTTCAATAAATGACAGATTACATACTGGATTTAGTTTGATATCTTAGCACAATTTTCCTCTCTCTGTCTCTTCCCTCTAAAAAATACTTCTACCTTGTTTTGCTAAGAGAGTACATAAATAAATGCTGGGCAGCCTGATTTCACAGACTGCTGCCGAAATCTTAAGAAAGATTCCTGAGATCTAACGCTACAAACTTTCTTACACACTAAAAAGACGATATACTTTACTTCTTGTCATGAAAGAAATCTTTGTGCCCGAGAGGAATGAAGAAAGCAGCTGAAAGGATGCAGATCTCTGCAAAAAACTGATATAGAAACAAAGAGACAATTTTTTTCTTAATCCGTAAAAGTGTAAACATTGGTACTGAATGAAATTCTGCAGAAGGCAGTCAGAGTGCAGAAGTGATGAATTTTTCACTTTCAAAGGTGACGTGCATCAAGAAGATGAGGGAAATCAGACTTTACACTGGCAGCCTACTAATGGGACATGCACAAAGACCATGCAAGCAGCACAAATTCTGCTATCTGCCAAAGATCTGAGTACTGCAAAGATTACTGTGTACAGCTTCATCTCAAATACTTTATCCACTATACTGTGGATATCTGCTGTATATTATATCCACACATATACACATGCCATTCTAAAACAGCAAGAGGTTCATTTTTTTTTTTAGTATAGGTGAGTATATCAGAAACTGTATACTAGTAATATGTAACATAAAATTTATGAATTTATACATTTTATTCAAGTGAATCTTTTCAGGCTGTAACAGCAGACTCTCGTTTTTAATTGAAAACCATCACATAACTATTATATATTGGGCAGGGGTAGTGCTTCAAGGATTAACAGTGATTAATCTGCAGAAATCCCACGAGAAAGGTCTTACAGATGAAATTGCATGACAGTTTCCATACAGCTTACTAGGTTATTATATAAAATATTACTGTTTCCCTCAAAAGTATCTCTCATTATGAAAGATGTTTATGCAGAATACCAGGCAAAGGTATTCTAAAGAGCATAAACATCTGCAGTTACCCGAGCTCCTGGATGACTTTAGCAAAGTAGTAGGATAGTACCCTTTAAAGAGTAAAGGAACTTGTTTCTACTCTTGGTTACCAACTCTTTCCTTCAGCTTTTTTGTCAGGTAAGAAGAAACTTGAAACTACAGTTTAGATCCCAAAATGTAGGTTGTTATTAACTTCATAGTATTCAGGACATTTTATTACAGAGATTTATTCCCTGTATTTACAAAGTGAGCATCTCACCTTTGGATCTCGAAGAAAAAGTGCTCTTAGGATAAGGGAGTGAACATCTCCAATAGGCGGATAATGCATCAGAAGTCCCAAACAGGTCTGATAATTACTTGAAATCACTACAATGAAAATGAAAAAAAAAAAAAAAAAAAGAGAAAAAAAAAAGGTGAAATATTACTATCTTATTTTGATATTCCAAAACAGTACCTTTTTCAGTAGATTCATTGCAGTTCAGATTCAGCTGTCTTTTCCCACATTAAGTCTCTTAGAACTCAAGCAGTGCTCAGAGTAATATCAAGAAGATATTGCATAATCAAGCTTCATGACTACGCTTGGTCCAATATCATTAAGGACAATGCTAAACCTACCACTGACTTTATGTCATAGACATTTATGTTAGCTCTAGATTTAGATTCCTAAATTTAGATCTCTGTAGCTGTGCATCTAAAGCCTGCCTGAGCCAGTGGAGGTCAGGGCAATACAGTCAGTGGAGCCTGAAGAACTAGTCCTACACTCTGAAATGGACACTGACTTTTCAGGCACTCATCTGCAGACACCTAAATTTAAGTATGATAATTTGTGAGATAAATTTTACCTTTGGTCCTGCTTTTATGACAACTTTCCCCCACTCTGACAATTTTTTGCTGAAATATCTTTTATGTTGCTCTTATGTACATATCCACATACATGCCCACACACATATATACACACATATGCAAAATGACGTCAACAGCTCTTTGTTTTCTTGTAAATCAGAAACTGTTCACGAAATGTTCAGGAAAAAGGGAAAGGCTAGATTCTAATTTCATAAATACTTAAAAATATAATATACCATTATCTTTATTAGAATTTTTTACTTATTCAGGAAATTTTCAGCATGCTTTGCTAAAGTTTATAATTTTGTTATAATTGTGCTTGATTTTATCTGAATCTATGTAAGTATACTCTATGGTTCTTTGCTTGTCGTTGTCGTCTTCTGTTTTGGTCTTTTTTTCCCCAAATCAATCTAATTATGAGTGCAATTATTAAAGACATCTTTTCAGGCAGGTCTATGTAAACTACTTCATTTCTTTTACACCGTCTAAATCCAGGCAATCCATCTGCCACAGCTGTCAAAGTAATGCCTGTTAATGGTGCTGCACTCTGCAACATAAAGACAGCCTCCAACAATAGTACTTGTAAATAAATTTTTAACAAACTTTACTATTCTGAGAACTTTAGCTGCAGTAACAAATACTTTTAATTAGTCAGGTCTCTACACAGGAAAGGATCATTGCAAATACAAAATTATTCTGAATCAATAAAAGGCAAAATAAAGGACTGTTTTGAGGACAGAAAGATTTAAATGTTTCACTTTTTTTCTTTCATGTGAATAAGCCTCACATCCTCCTGTACCTTTCCTCCCTCAACAAGAGGATTATGGGGAAAAGATGCAGGACTAGGCAAAATGAATAATTATTAT
>NW_008825260.1:401468-436862 GCF_000699105.1 Pygoscelis adeliae
TTTATCATCTTCATTTCCGTTGCTGATCCGACAGCTTGTAATTTCATACATCTGCTTTCATTTGTAAAGCACTCACTTATCCTACTCATTCTTTATCTGTTCTGCCTGTTCTTTTTCCTACCCTTTGTTTTTCTTGTTCATATTCAGGTACCTGTTTTTTCTTCTTGAAGTCACAAAGCTGGCATAATGAACACAATACAATGGTCTCCGTCAGAGTTCTTTCAGAGGAGTATAGTACGAGCACCACATAGTACATACCCAATCAAACTCTCATACGTAAATCAAATTTAAGATGCTGTACTGCAGTTATGATCATGATGCCTTTTTACCAAAGTAAATAAAAATACTGAAAATGGATAGTAAATTCTAAATACTTTTATAAACGATAGGCGGTAAGACTAACGCATTTCTCTTTTGAACAGATCAGTATGTGTTCTATTCTGCAATATAAAATGGATTAAAATCATCCTTTCTTTATTTTTCCTGGAAGAGTTCTTTGCTGTCTCACAGATACAGAGAAAAGTAAATACTAAAAAAGCTTATTTATTTGAATGGTCCAGACTTGACCCCTGACAAAAAAATTGTATTTTCAACCACAAGACACTTACTCTTATTATTAATTTTTTGAAATGTATAATAGTGAAGCAATTGAATAATGGGAAAAAAAAATCAAACTGTTGGGCAATGACCTGTGTCCCCTCTGATCCCTAAAAGTTAAATTTTAAAATGAAACCTTACCATCCAAAGAAAGTTAAAAAAACTCCAAGACTTTCATGAGGAAGGCCTGCTAACTTTTATATTTATTTTGTCTTTAGGATTTTCCCCACATATTCATAGAATCATAGAATAGTTCAGGTTGGAAGGGACCTCTAAAGGTCATCTAGTCCAACCCCCCTGCCGTGGGCAGGGACATCTTCAACTAGACCAGGTTGCTCAGAGCCCCGTCCAACCTGACCTGGAATGTTTCCAGGGATGGGGCATCCACCACCTCTCTGGGCAACCTGGTCCAGTGTTTCACCACCCTCAGCGTAAAAAATTTCTTCCTTGTATCTAGTCTAAATCTACCCCCCTATATTCTATTCAGTTGTCCCTTTTTCATGTAGAAATCTTTACAGAGGAAAACTTCATTGCCAGTGCTCTATTTGCTGAGGAATCTTTGGTTTAAAGGGATTACTTTGCTGAAACACCTTTTGGTATTCTTCTTTGTTTCAAAGTGAGCTGTTCTTGGACATGAGCCGGCAATGTGCACTCACAGCCCAGAAAGCCAACCATATCCTGGGCTGCATCAAAAGCAGCGTGGCCAGCAGGTCGAGGGAGGTGATTCTGCCCCTCTGCTCTGCTCTGGGGAGACCCCACCTGGAGTACTGCGTCCAGCTCTGGAGCCCTCAGCATAAGAAAGACATGGACCTTTTGGAGAGGGTCCAGAAGAGAGCCACAAAAATGATCAGAGGGCTGGAACACCTCTCCCGTGAAGAAAGGCTGAGAGAGTTGGAGTTGTTCAGCCTGGAGAAGAGAAGGCTCCGGGGAGACCTTATTGTGGCCTTTCAATATATAAAGGGGGCTGTAAGAAAGGCGGAGAGAGACTTTTTGCCCGGGCCTGTAGTGACAGGACAAGGGGTAATGGTTTTAAACTAAAAGAGGGTAGATTTAGACTAGATATAAGGAAGAAATTCTTTAAGATGAGGGTGATGAGACACTGGAACAGGTTGCCCAGAGAAGTTGTGGATATGCCATCCCTGGAAGTGTTCAACGTCAGGTTGGACGGGGCTCTGAGCAACCTGATCTAGTTGAAGATGTCCCTGCCCACGGCAGGGGGGCTGGACTAGATGATCCTTGAAGACCCCTTCCAACCCAAATCATTCTACGATTCTTGTCTCTTCAGGACAAAATGTATAATATTATCCCATGGAGCGGTGGTTTTCTTAAAAATGATAAAGACAATAGCAGTAAAACAAAACAAACACCCCTTTTCTGAATATGCATATTGGAGTTAAAAGGATTTCTAAGAATCAACTGTAGGATAGTTTCTGGAAGGAGAATCTGTGCAACACAAATTTCTCCAGTCTCAGCAGTACCTGGATGGTGCTGAAGTTCGACGGTGAAATATTGTGCCCAGCTGCCTTGTAATGAGCTTGGTGCTAGTGTACCCCTGCTTTTCCTTCACTAATTGGCTTGGCAAGAGTCACACCTGGATCCAACTTTTATTGTGAATAACAAGTTCTCACTTCTCCAAAGAAGAATGCTATTGGTATGTCTAGGGAGAGGAGTAGAGAAACTCCTCTACATAGAGAAAGCAATCTTACTGCCTTTTGATGAATATTGGTTATGCAGTGCCCAGAGGAACATTAAATTGCTTTCTCCCTTCTGCTTTAGATGAGACTGACTTTTCTCTGTTGGTCAAATAACCATTCCTGGACACAAACAGCAATAATAGTGGTGGAAAACATGTAAACTAACTGTACCTGTCCTCAACCAAGTTCTAATTATCTGCCATGTCATTTCTTAAGAGTTCAATGTTTGATGCCACCAATCCTGTATCCAGATGACTTCCTAACCCAGGAAGGGTGGGACTACTTCCCCTTGCTGCTTCACACATGGCTGTCTTCTCTTTAGTAGGCCCTAAACTGAGTTAAACATAGATAATACAAACATCTTGCACAGTAACAAAAATAACAAATCAGCTCCTCTAAGAAGAGGCTGTGGCTCCTTTATTTCCCTCAAAGTCTTCAGAGCACTTTTAGATAGGAACAAATATATCCCAACAATGGCCATAGCTAGTCTTCAAGTAGGAACATGATAAAAATATACTTATTCTAACACTCATCAGTCAAAATTAGCTCCTGGTGCAATAATGATGTTAGTTTACTATGCAAAATATAGACAGGTCTTCCAGGTTTGTTAATTTTTGTCCTTCTTGAAGGAAAGTATATAAAATATATATATTTGTACACTGCACTCTCCCCTCCATTCTGATTTCATCAACAACTGCATATACATCCATATTGGTGAAAAAGAAGGAACATATTCATGCTTCTGATTTGACAAATTAAAAAAAAAAGGTTGTTTTGCATGAATTTTTCCGAAGAAAATCATTTATTAAAACTCACAGATACTTTGGTATACAACCCTACACTTGGCTTGTGAGGATTATCACTCCACGGATAAAGCTCTGCTTGGATACAGATGTAAAACTGAACAGAGCAGTTTACAGAATGGCTGTGTATGTGGTTATGTATTTGTAATCTCTAAAATAATCTAATAATCTAAATGCTCCCTTCACCTTGAATAATATATTGTTTGAGTAACAGAGGATTTCAAAACTAAAATAAAACTAAAATGAAAAACGTAGCAGAAATAATACTTTCTTAAAATCATGACCTTGAGAACATCATAATAAAGCACAGAAAAAAATCCATCCATTCCCAAACCAGCAACTTCTCCCCCATCCCCAAATGTGTTGGTATAAAAGAATCTGCATAATTTTTAAACTTTCAGATGCTTTCAGTATTGTATTATTATCATTGCTTATGTTTGACATTTTTATAACATGCTATCTTAGGAGCTCTATTACTATTCCTATTGTTTCGAAGTTTTTACACTGAAAATTTCCAGATGGTTTATTTATAGATGATTAACATCATTGGGTGTTTTGAGCTAACATTTCCTTTCACCAAATAAAGAGAAGCTTTTAGAAACTTATTTAATTTGAAAATGTTTTTAAAAATACTAAAACAGAACTTTGAACTCCATTCAAAGCTCAAATATTATCAGCAATAAAAAAATGAGGAAAAATGGAAAACTTTCTATTACAGATATATTAAAAAAAAGCTTTCTTTTATCAAATCAAGAACTGTGGAAAATTGCTATAGTTTGAGCTTGAGTTTGAAAATATATTCAACTTTACAGTATTTATGACTAGGTATTTTGTTTCACCATTCTAATATGCTTAGAGTAACTAATTAGGTCCAACTACAGAACAAAAAGTTACTACAGAAACAGTATATGTATGAAGTATTAGCTGTCCTGATGAGATGACTTTGCATCTCAGCTGGGCAAACGTACCCCACTTTTAAAGCTATTTACTACTCTATTTACTAAGCCCGGGGATTTCAGAGAAAAGAGGGAGACCGATTTCATACAGATGCCTAGAACACATTTTTAGCTCACATTTTTAGCTACCTCATACTGATACTCATACATGAGCACCACAAAGCAAAACAAAACAAACCCAGGACAACCTTCCCCCCCCCAAAAGAGAGAGGGTGCTTACAAACACAGTTCTAAAGTTGTTTTTTTTTAAGGGAAACAATGACACAAAATAAAATACTGACGTTAAGAAACATTTTTACATGCATCTGCACTACATATCTACACCAAAAATTTTAAGATTATTTCAGTTTACTGCACATAAACAAGCCAGATTTAGATTGCAGAACATAATGACCTGGAATCAGATCATCCTGAAACAGCAGCATTAATTTTGCAACCTCTAAACTGAATTAAATGTCCACTTCTTTGAGAGGAATGTAAGGTAGCTCTATATGCTGCATGTTTATTAAAAAGTAATTAAAAAAACACATGAAAGCAGGCAGTGGAACGACAGTACGTGTAAAGTACACGCACGTTGTATTTTCAAGATTGGGCCCTAAAATAGGAATCGCAGATGTTGAAAACTTCATGTGTTCTAGAATATAAAATTGTGTCAAATATGTGACCTTGTTATAACCTAAAGCTTACAGATTGTATATAATTAACTCCGAACAGCATGCTATGGAATTCATATATTTAATGACAGACATGCATCTTGCTGCAAAACGCATACTTCGTTGCGGCAAAGTTGTACACAGAATTTTTTGCAAAATATGATGGGACACAAATAAATGCCTCAATCATTACATATCTTCCTCCTCCCATTCACAATGATATAAGCTAACAACATTTTTATGATTTCTTGTTTGTCCCAACTTAATGTATTTATTGGTCATCACTAACCCGTAAGAATTCACCTTTGCACATATTTCAGGCGTACTAAAATAAAATCAAATGAAATCATCATTTTTTAAATATGCCACTCTTGCACAGAATAAACATGTTTTGTAATTGTTACTCATTTCTGCATTTACATTTCCCTCAAGATATATCTTTGAAAATTATGAGTCAGTCTGCATTTTCACATTTCTCACAGCAGAACAGCATAAAAATATTTCCAGTGTCAAAGGGAGGCTTTACTCAATTCATCAGCTTGGTCAGAAGGTGGAGCTCTATTCATACCTGTATCGCTTACTGCACATAAAATCTGCAACACCATATAAAAACACAGAACTACTCAGAAAACAAACCTGCATTTAACTCCAAGATACAATTTGTTTCATAAATACAGCAGACCGCGTCTGATAATAAACGGCTCCTCTCCTAGCATTTGGAACAATTTTCAGTATGTTAATAAAGTCACAGTGGAATTTAGCATTTCTTAAGTCCTCTTTTTCTTTGAAAAATAGGTTTGCATTCTTTTTAAAAGATCGTAAGATAGTTGATACTTACAGGCATCTCGAATATATAACAACATGGCTACAAAAATGTAGTCAACTAAATTCAGAGTGATACTGTCAGCAAATAGAGCATCCCAGACAACCAGAAGGTCCTGAAGTGGGAATTCACGTCCAAACAGGAGCCTTACCCATCGCCTGAAAAAAAAGGAAAAGACGTGATTTGTATTTTTCCATTTTGCCAAGTAGGGTAAAGTCAGGATACATATCCCAGGATCAACTACAATCCAAAACATTTTACCAGAAAATTTTGCAAAGCGTGAAGATCTGTGATAACCACTTAACTAACTGTATTTGTGGAAATGCTACTGCATCTATATTAAAGAAGCGATACATTACAGAGTTTAGAAGCTTAACTGACTAATATTATTACGTGGGTGAACCTCAAAGGACAAAACATATCAATCCTATAGACCATATTTTTGAGCATTTAATGTGATAGTGATCTAAGATGAAAGGGAGAAAATGTTACGCAAGAATAGCCTGGAACAGCAAAAACAGGAGGGCGAAGCCAGTGGTTTATGAGAAGCCCTGAAAAGCCCAGTCAAGTGAAAGCCAGTTCAGGGGCAGATGCCAAACAGCAGTAAAAACGGACCGGGTCACACTTACTCTGAAGAGGCTTCCTCCCTGTTATTGATGAGGCTCCCTCCCTGTTCACAGCTCCATGTAAAATATGCTATGGATGCTATTTTGATTAAACCTAATTTAAATATTTAGCAGATTTAGTGATAATCTGCATGTAGACTATACCATTAATTCCTGTTCATATCTGTGCTGTTTTCATACCTAGCAAAATGTGAAAATCTGTCTTATTAAATGCAGTATTTGCTTGAGGCTGGAAGCTTGAGATGCAGTAGAAGAAAATTATTTCTCAAGATTTTGTATTTCCAGTTCTGGCTCTTACACTGACTTACTTGCTGACCTCAGGAAAGGCACTTCCCTTTCCTATTCCAGAACGGACCCGCTAGCTTTGTACCTTTTTAGGTAGGATTATCTAAGGTTACATTTGAAAGAGCTAAAGAATAGTTAGTAACATTAATCCTGAAATAGTTATTACGAAATGGACTTAAAAATAATGAATTACATTTTTAGCCGGGATATGCAAATTACTACGCATGTGGAATCTGTTTATTCAGTGGCAAGAAAAGATTGATTGCAAATTTCTGCTAAGCAAATTAAGTCATTCTTTAAAACTCACAAAAATTTCTAAAAAGGCAACTAGAAATTCCATCAAGATTAGTTTCACTTGTAAGAATTCATGTTTAACCACTTTTGTCCCAGAACTCATTGTTGGTTTAAGGCATCTGTTTTTTTTTTCCTGATTCCAGTAATAAAAGTTCATTTCTAGACAAATTAATTCCAACATGTCAGTTGAGCAGAAGCTTTTAAGATAGCAACAATCTGTACAAAAAGGCTCTCTCTTATAAAAGAAATTCAGTGGGACTGTTTTGTGAGTCAAGGTTTTGTTCGCTTAAACTTTTATTCCCCCTGCCACTGGAACCGTATGTATAATCTGCAGAAACATCCATGTTACACATTTACAGATCACTACACGGAATTTTTCCCTTGCAAGACAAGTTCCCTTTTAAAAGTGAAAATACGCGATTTCAAAAGACAGCACCGTCTCATCCTTATATCAAACATTTACGTTCTAAGGTCTTGTAACTTTTAATGTTAGCGTAGTAATTATAAAAGTCACAATATTAGCTATTACAAATTACAAACTCTATGATCAAACCCCTTTCCTATGAGGACTTGTTTTCAGGCCTCAGAAAGAGAAGTCAGAAGAACTGTTAACATAAAGCAAGGCTCAGCTAGTACATTTAATACCATGTCTGTTCTATGGGATTTTACCATATAGTGGCACATTACCCTACAGCACAAAGCCTACAGGAGACTATTATCCTATGGTGACACAAACATTACCCAAACTCTGCGTGAAGCCTATTACTTGCATTAACAACCCCTCCCACCTGTAAAACTGCAACTTTCAAGTTACACAAACTGTTAGGCAAGAAATTTCAGCTAAGCTTGAAGCATTTGAGCTGACTTTGCTTGCAACTACCCAAATCTCATTCAGAAGCCCTGCTAAAAGTCTAATACACTTCAAGGGAAAAAATACACCATGGTGTAATGGGATTTGTTATTAGTCTTTTATTAGAAATCTCTTTTGCTCCTTTACTACTTCATTATGCAGTGTTAATCGTTTGTAGATGCAGGTTTATTCTGCTCAAGCAGAAGTCATTCCTTTTTTTCTCCTGCTTTTATATTTTCTCCTGGGAAAATTAAATCTCAGTCCCCAGAGGTATCACATTTCACAGATGTAGACTGCTGAAGAACAACTGGACTTCCTTTTGCAACCATAGTATTACCGTTAATTATTTGAACCTTCCCGTCTTTAAAGGAGTAAGCAATTCATACTGTTGTAAATGCATATATACTAACTGCTCTCTTATTTTCTTCGGCAGCGTTTAGCTCATAGCATCTATAAACCAAGGACCCTATTGCCTATGAACCATGCTGCCATATGGCAGGACTTCACTCAGCTTTTATATTCATCAAAAGGGAGCTTAATTCCTTAAAGTAAGCGTTCACACTGAAAAGCTGTCTTTCAAACTAACACGTTTTTATTGCTTTTACAAATATTTGCAGAGAATTTGAGACACACTTAATAATTGCATTGGACATGATAAACCTTTTTTTTTGTTTGTTTGAGATGGCTGTCTGTGGTTTAATTATTGTTATGTCCTGTTAATCTTGCCTTACATCTGTTACACCTGCAGATTGCGAGGCTCACAATAGTATAACTTTTATCACATGCAGTAATACGATTATTCATATTTTACCAGGCATACTTAGCAATTAAAATATACAAAAAAAAATACAGATTCTTTAAAGCTATAATACACCAAGGTACTACTACCTACATTGTAGAATATGTAACTGTATCTTCCACTTATGATTCCCATATAATTAAACCAATATTCTCAAGAGATCAGTAATTACTAGCAATAGCTAATGATTCATTAATGACCTTACAATACAGAGAAAGCAGGAGAAAACTGTGCTCTAATAAAGCCATTAAATAAGGCAATGATCCACCCTTACCAGTTTTAACTAAAACCACAACCATTTTGACCCAGATTTACAGGACAATTCTCCAAGCATCATAAAATCGACTTATGTTATGTGTTACATATATTTAGCTGGTTATCTGCCTTCTCTTCTTGGAAGGCAGAGAATTCTTTAAAAAAAAGAAATGGTTAAGAAATGGTTACAGATGAGGCGATACAAACAGTTTAGGAGTGTTTATGAGGACAAAACAACACAATGAAATAAGAAAGAGTAAGAAAAACTATAATGCCAGGAAAGGGAAAGCATGACTCTTAAGCTACTTCTAAGTGACTAAATCTAGGACCTACAACTTGTCAACAAGTTGCCTAAAAATTCTACTGTAAGAGCCTGTTTTCAGCCATTTATACTTTTGCTAAACTCAATCTTCAGTACAATTTCCATCTCCTCAAGGCTTGATTTTTTTTATTCATTGATACTATCCATTAGAACAAGGTTAAAAAAAAATCTGCTCATGCTTAACTTATTTTTTCCCCAAGCTTTTCATAAAGAAGGTCTAGAATCAAAACAACAAGGTCTCTGGTATTTCCTTTTTGCTGCATGTATTAAAAATTGCCCAATTTTCCCTAAGCTTTTTATAAAGAAGGTCTAGAATCAAAACAACTAGGTCTCTGGTATTTCCTTTTTGCTGTGTGTATTAAAAAAATGCCCAAATTTGATGATTCCTGGGTTGACCTCAACACAGCAGAGTACAGATTTCCACAGAGTATGTTCTGTTTCTTCCTAACTCTCCTCACCAACCCAGCGGTGCATCTGCCATCCCATCCTTCACCCCAGCTACACCCTCCTTCCTGCACGGGAAATGGCAGAGGTGCGTATCATCCATCTGCAATGGCTAGTGCCACTTAGCGGATGTGACGGCGGAGGATGCTGTTCATCTAGTTTCCAATGCTTGCAAGTTTCACTCGTGGGAGTCTTCCAGAGAAAGGGAGGGTCAGCAGGATTTTGCAGGATGTCATTTCATTCTCAGTGCAAGTTTTGCTGCTTTTTTTTACAATAAGAAAAATATTTAAATGGATTGTAAGAACTGAAAAGAACACCATCTTATCAAAACTAAGCACTCGGGAGCTGAGAAATGCCAAAATTAACATCAGTTGTTTACTGACTGAGAAAATGATATGTAAGCTCTGTCTCTTTAAACTCCGTCATGAATTATGTTCAAGCAAACATTTGTAGCCAGTGCAATTTACTATGTAAAGTCATGGTCAATAATTTAGGAGAAAGGGTAGACAGACTTGAGCTGTGATCTGCTTGTTCAAAAATAAGATACGGAAAAAGGATGAGGAGCGACATTTGTGTAACACTTTCAAAGGAACTTAAAGCTATACGGAAGATAAAGAATTAAACAGTTTAATGCCCGGCAGTAAGCACTACTCTGGACTTACTTGATGCCTGCGCTATGATTTCAAGACGTCTGTGTTTCTAACCTACGGGCACTGGGTGGGCTGCAGTTGAAGAAGGCTGCGTATCTCCCTGGCTGTCCTTCTGCAGAGGTACCCAGCAGCAGGCAGGGCTAACACACGGGCTACCGCTCCTGGAGCGGCGCTCGTCAACGCTCGCATGGATGAGAAGAGCGAAGATAGCTGCAAATATACAGCAAAAGCACCCTCAAAAGAAGACAATTGATACCAGAAACTCTCCTGGATTTGGTAGTTGCCAGACAGTCAGAGGGGAGATGGCAAGTTCAGTCAAAGGATGAAATTTATAGGGGTGTAGGATAGTTTACTTTCTTTTAATGACATGAAGGAGACCAATCAAGACAAGCTTTAGTAACATTTCAGATTAGACTTGTTACACAGTCCATTTCTCCAGTGTTCTGTCTCCTTTCTTAATAATTCTTGTTTTTATTAAGACTCCTGTGGCTTTATACAGTTCAGGGATTTTGTACAGAATGTCCTAAAGAGATTAATAAAACCTTCAAACAATACAAGACAATGAAGGAAACATGCACAAAGTATAATCACAACTTGTTCTTTCAGCTACTCTTCGACAAGGGTCTTGTGGACGGGCAGTACTGCTCATGGTGCACGAGAAACTCTTAATGATCACAGATGCGAAGAAAGGCAAAAAGCTAAGTGTAACAATTAACAAAGTGACATTTCTAAAATAAACAAAACCTTACTAAAATTCAGTATTTTGTCAGAACAGAAAGAAGCATGTGAAATCCTAATAAAGTAAAAAAACTGGTATAAGAAGTTACGTAGGAAGCTCACCGGACGTTCAGGCATTTACAGAAACTTCTGATGTGTTCAATCTAAACGCTGAGAATTTTACATACATCATACCCTCACGTGCACAGCAACCATAAAGGGTTTACAGTGAGATATTGTTACAGCATATGTTGCATTTTTTGCCTTAATCTACTTAACTTGTGAAGGGAATGAAAACAGACATCTTGCTACAAGATGTGTTTATTTCAACCATAAATTCAAATGTTAATTCTGGATTTATTAGATAAAATTATGTGGCCTTTGTCATTTGAGAAGGCAGAGATGATGATCAGATTTTCCTTAGGCTTTAAAACATTTAAATATTATAGATTTCTACCACTGTCTCCAGCAGAGTATGTCGATTGTACAAAAGCGTGTGTGATAAGGAAGGAAAAAGTGTGTGCCAGCATCTAACAAACAATTCGGCTTCTCCTTAGACTTAGAGATAACGGAAAGCATATAAAAAAGATTCTTCTTATGTGTACACACACACCTGCCTTATCTGTGTAAGTAATTTCAGGTTTGTATGTGGACTACTATTCTGCAGAGAACGACATACACGCTTTGGTGTGATCTCGGTGGGATTGTCCTGTCCTGCACTCCCATTCATTTCATCCGGCTTCTCCTGTACTGGCTGCATGAAGATTTGGTGGATCACTGCACCAAACGCACGAATCATGGCTACCACTGTTGGATGGGTACAATGTAGGGCTTTTGGGTTTTTTCCTGGTTCAAATTTTGTTCCGTTTGTGGTGGTGACATCCACTCGTATTTTAAGTTTTGCATAGTTATATCAAAATCCCCTCAACTTTAAAAACTGTGATAAGATCCACAGGCTTTCTGTTCCGCAGCTTAGAGTAGGGACCTTAAAGAGTAGTTATATGCAAAGATAAAGATTATGGTGTTTGAAAACAATACAAATAAAAATGAAACTACACATTTACATTATGGATTATATGGGTTTCAAACTCTACTGTAGGTTTTTCTGACAGAAAATAAAGATTTAAAATTAAATAATAATGATAACGAACACTGTTTATTAATATAAATCTACTCAAATTTAGGCTAAGTGATGGACAAGAACCCGCTACATAGTATACTTTGTTGCCTTCTTTCCACTGGGGAAAATGGTTTTGATTCGTCCTGTTGAAAATTCCCGCGGTTCTACATATCCTGATTTTTTTTTATATTAATTACTTTGTCATATACAGACTAGCATAACTTTTCAAATACCTTTAATTTTATTTTACAAATTACGTGACATGAGCATCTAATTGTTATTTGGATTATTTCCTTTCCCATTTGGTTACTTTAAAATTACTGGCAAAGATTACTCAGTTTAGCATTTAAGAAAAATTCTTTCCCTTTTTGGAAGACTCCGTGCATTTTCTTATTAAAGCAGGTTTTTCTTTCTAAAAAATGAGTTCCTGATAATTATCTCCCCCTCCTTACTGTAATTTACCTGTCTTGGCAAAAGCACTTACCACTGTCTTAAGCCAGACCAATTGTAATATACTCACTTGCATGTATGCGCTTAATGAAGAAGGTGCCATTGCATATTCATAGCAGAAATGTTTAATATTTTTAGGAATGTACTACAATAAAACCTGTTAGCCTGCCTTGGGTAGGTTTCTGTTCCAGCTCTTAACTAACTTCAGGCACTTGTTTTGGCATCAGTGCTGCCCTTGGCTTCAGACTTTCGATGGCTGCCGCTGTCACCTACTGCTGCTCCCTACCTACAGCCAACTTCTTGGGTGGTACCAGTAACTACTGGTGGGTGCCTTGGGCACGTTCACCAGAAGTGGTGGTGCCTCTGCTAGAGGGAAGATAATTTTCCTTCATGTTCTTGCTATGGTCTGCATAAACTCTGCAGTGGGATAAGAGTATGGTGTCCATTCCTCCTAAAACTTTAAAATACTTCCAATTTTAGTATTTCACATACATAACACTTTACGAAGGCTTAGTAATTAACAGCTATTACAAGCATTGTATTGACAATGATAGCCTGTGTTTGCAGTAAATACTAAAGACATCCAATTACTGGACTATAACAGTTTACTGACCATTCATTACTATGAAGCATGGATAAAACTGTTGTACTCCAGTAGTTATCTACAGAAAGAATGATCATAATAAAATAACTAACAGTTTCAGCCATTACTGAATTTTTTTAAAGGACAAAAGTCCTAGACATTTGCAAGATTTTTTAAAAAGGTGCTTCAAGTTGACAACAAATATCACAGATCAAAGTTGAGGCACCCAGTTTTTAAATGTTGGCCAAAATACAGAGGTAACAACATGAAGAGTCCAGCTGTTACACCATGACTCACTTAGAAATTATCTGGGCTAAACTGTGCTTTTATTCCATGGAAAAAGACTGAAGAATACTGCTGTGTTTCTGCAAAACAACTAAATTTAAACAGCTCAGGCAATACCCAGATTTAAAAAGCAAGGTTCAGTGTGATAAAGTTATGGTGATAAACTAGTAGGACCAGGGGGCTGCTACATTCTACTGGAAAAAACCTTCTGAAGTCAATGATAAACACCCCTTAAGTGCTAGGAGTATGGGACTTTATCTCTGATACATATCTAAACCCCTAATTTAATGACAAATATCTACACTCATAAGAGAAAAATGTAAGACCTTGAAGGTGTGACTACTGAATGAAGCCCCCATAACCCAAGGGGAAATGGTTAGCAACCTGCTACACCACTTAGACACACACAAGTCTATGGGGCCGGATTTGACCCACCCAAGGGTACTGAGGGAGCTGGCGGAAGTGCTCATCAAGCCAATTTCAATCCTTTATCAGCAGTCCTGGCTAACAGGGGAGGTCCCAGTTGACTGGAGGTTAGCAAATGTGACACCCATCTACAAGAAGAGCCGGAAGGAAGATCTGAGGAGCTATAGGCTTGTCAGTCTGACCTTGGTGCCGGGGGAGGTTATAGAGCATATCATCTTGAGTGCCATCATGCAGCACATACAGGACAACCAGGTGATCAGGCCCAGTCAGCATGGGTTTATGAAAGGCAGGTCCTGTTTGACCAACCTGATCTCCTTCTATGACAAGGTGACCCACTTAGAGGATGAGGGAAAGGCTGTGGATGTGGTCTACCTAGACTTTAGTAAAGCCTTTGACACTGTTTTCCACAGCATTCTCCTGGAGAAACTGGCTGCTCATGGCTTGGATGGGCATGCTCCTCACTGGGTAAAAAAACTGCCTGGATGGCCAGGCCTAAAGAGTGGTGGTGAATGGAGTTAAATCCAGTTGGCGGCCGGTCACAAGTGGTGTTCCCCAGGGCTCAGTATGGGGGCCAGTTCTGTTTAATCAATGATCTGGACGAGGGGATCGAGTGCACCCTCAGTAAGTTTGTAGATGACACCAAGTTGGGCAGGAGTGTTGATCTGCTTGAGGGTAGGAAGTCTCTGCAGAGGGATCTGGACAGGCTGGATCAATGGGCCGAGGCCAGTTGTATAAGGTTCAACAAGGCCAAGTATCGGGTCCTGCACTTCGGCCACAACAACCCCACGCAGTGCTACAGGCTTGGAATAGTGTGACCACCAGGACTAGGGCAGTGATCGTGCCCCTGTACTCGGCCCTGGTGAGGCCGCACCTTGAATACTGTGTTCAGTTTTGGGCCCCTCACTACAAGAAGGACGTTGAGGTGCTGGAGCGCATCCAAAGAAGGGCAACAAAGCTGGTGAAGGGTCTAGAGTACAAGTCTTATGAGAAGCGGCTGAGGGAACTGGGGTTGTTTAGCCTGGAGAAAAGGAGGCTGAGGGGAGACCTTATCGCTCTCTACAACTACCTGAAAGGAGGTTGTAGCGAGGTGGGTGTTGGTCTCTTTTCCCAAGAAACAAGTGAAAGGATGAGAGGAAATGGTCTCAAGTTGTTCCAGGGGAGGTGTAGATTGGATATTAGGAAAAATTTCTTCACGAAAAGAGTTGTCAAGCATTGGAGCAGGCTGCCCAGGGAAGTGGTTGAGTCATCATCCCTGAGGCATCTAAAAGACGTGCAGATGTGACACGTAGGGACCTGGTTTAGTGGTGGACTTGGCAGTGTTAGGTTTATGGTTGGACCTGATGATCTTAAAGGTCTTTTCCAACCTAAACTATTCTATGAATTCTTACTGCTCTTTGCCTCTATGCAATTCAAACCCACAGTCCTAAATACTGATGATGCATGTGCATTTTGTTTTGAAAATCACTGCAGAGTAGCAAAAACATTTTTTTTAAACAAAAATAATTACAGGTGAATGATTTTAAACAGTGTTTGCTGCAATAAACCTATTGAAACAAAAGAGGCACTTCTAAATTAGTGAAGTTCCTACTGATATCAGCTATTAGCAATTAGGAACTCCACCCCCCCAACTTTTCCATCTTTAAACAGCAATGATTAAATTTGGTTTTAAAGTGGAGAAATTATATTAGAAAAACAACTCTCAGTGTTGCAATTTAAGCACAGTTCTTAAGATGATAAAATAAATTTGCTAATAGCTTTATCCATTGACTCAAGATGCATGCAGTAGGTTTAAAAGATACAACGATCCTTTTGTACAATCTCTCTCTAAAAGAGGAATCTATAGCATTTTACTGTCTCATATTGTTAATTCTTCTATAGAGTTACTTCATTTCTCTGTAGACTCCACTTGGACAAGACTTAATAAAGACGACGTATTTTAAAATAAAAGGAAGAGAGATAATTTTGTTAATAGCTCTAAAGTAAACAAATAAGTACTGATAAAATGTTACGAAGTTTATATTCTATCTTGGAGAATTCCCTATCATAATTAAATAAAATGCTTTTTCTGCCCATAAAAAATTGAAATCTACAATTGAACCATCTTTCTGTTACTCTGTATTGAAATGTTAAAACAAATGAACATTTTTCTGGTATGCTAAATAAAACATATTCAAAATTTCAAGAGATTTTTTTTTTTTAATTCTTCAGAAACTATTTGGCTATGTCCAGCAATGGAACTGCTACTGGAAAACACATTGTATTCAAAACAACAAGGCAACATGCCTGTTGTGACTATACCACCAATGCACGTTAGTCTTTTTTTCCTTTCTAATGCCATTTCTCCACCACAGGTGTTTTTTGGCGTTACAGAGAATTCAGTTGATAACGAAGACAGTTTTAGGTTTTCATAGTAAAATTAAGGATGTCAATATATCCAAGAATGTGCATTATAAATAAAAATGGTAACTTTAAGCAAATTAAATTATATATCAGATTACTTCCTTTATCTCATAAAACTGCATAAATATACGTCAAACATACCTGAAGTAAAAGGACATGGCCTTTACAAAGTGATAATCTTTCTGCTGGGCTTAAAGCATAAGAAATTGAGATTGTGATACTTCAGTATGAAGAAAACAAAAAAACCTTATTAAGCTATTTGGCAGCCATGCTCAGAATAAAACAGGCACCAGTAATGAAGACTTTATTAACATCAACAAAATCTTACTATACATACCTTTTGCAGAGGCCTTATTTTAGTATTTGGAAAATTCCTGCTAATTATGCTGAATATGAACACAGGTAAAACTAGACCACCACAGATAAATAAATTCCTTGCCAATGAACTGATAAGAAAAATGTGTAGAGATAATAGGGACACCAAAACAGATGCAGAGGCCCGCTAGACAGATACTTATTTAAAGTACCATTTTCTATGCATCCAGGACTTTGTCTGGGTATCTTCCATGAATGACTGGAGCACCCAACTTTACAGCAACTCTGTAGAGGAAGGAACTCTACTGGAAATTCCCTGTTTGGAGCTGCTGCCCACAGAGGCCAGACCACCTCCACAGCAGCCCTCAGTGGGGAGCAAATCCTGGCTTTCTATACTCCTTTTCATCACAGTATAACGGACTTATTTCAGAGATACTTTCCCCTTGAGAGTCAAAATTAAACCGCAATAAACCTAAAATGGACAGAATTCCTACCTACCACCTGAACTGGGGGCTTATTTCTGCAAACCTCTTTGTAATTAAGTATATAACATTTCAAAATCTCTTTGTGGCTCTCCATTCCAGAGAAGAAATTTATTTATTTTTTAGAACGAGGAGAGAAGATTTATATCATCACTGAATTCAATATTACATCTATTGTACGCTCTAAAACTAAATTAAGAAGCTGTTCAGAGGCCATACATGCAGCAGTCCATTTCAATCTATTAGTCTGGCTAAATGCCTTCATACATCCAGTGAAGGGAGTCATCATCATCAATCTGCCAGTTTTAGTGACGAGTCAACTACATGTTGTTGCATGCACCAAAGAAACACAAGCGTTTCCTCCCTGCTGTCGTACTCCTAAACATAAGAATCAAGTGAGGCTGTTCCAATAGGTAGCACACAAAATGATGGTTTAGCTGCTTAGTGTAAATAACTGTTAGAATCACCACTTTATTTATAACCTTAGTTCAAAGGCAGAATATAAGTTTGGAGCCCAGTTCCATTATCAAGCAGGGTAAGGCAAGTAAGAGTTAACTTCTTTTGCCTGGTAAGTTAATTGCATCATTGTTATCCAGAGTCTTGCTCTCATTTAAACTGTTAAACAAAATAATGCACACTTTAAAGTTGTTTTATCCTTTCTGTATATACTTAAAAAAAGTTGTTTTACATATTAGTTACAAGAACAAGAACTTCTACTTCTGTGAAAAAAAGTACCGATGACTGGTGGAGTTTTGTGTTGTGTAGCGGCAGCCTTATGGGAATACTGCATCTTTTCGGAGATGCACAAGGGCTTAGCGGTCTCATTTAGCTACCTATGTGCCCCTGCAGAAGCCCTGCTAGCAATAAAACACTCTGGTGGCAAACAGCTAATTCATTAATTAACCACAGTATTTGCTGGAAAGGAAAGCACTAAACAACACTGCACAGAAAGTGCAATTGCCGTTGTTCCAGGTCCCTGTCTGCAGTATGTGCGGCAGAGGCAAGCAATGCCTATGCTGTTTCTAATTATTCCAATTATCATGGCACACTATGAAAACTTGATTAATAACACTGAAGATATTGTTGTGGCAATTAGCCATATGGTTGTGGGACTTTATTCTGTCACGATTTAGCCATTAGCATCTACTTATGTTTGTCAGAACAGAGCATCCGTGACAAGTTGGAGTTCCGCTCACCTTGCCGAGTCCCCGGTGAGCAACACCAGAGAAATGTTTATTCCTGGGAGCCCCGTGCCTGAGTAAATTTTTCATGTGGCATCCGGTCTGACTGGGGACAAATGTCAAGTAGCTTACGCGGTGACCCATCAAGCCAGGCTTTCTCTGCAAAAGGTACCTCGTGAACGGCTTGTCAAGGCAGACTTCTTTCAGGGAAGGATTTGACCAGTAAAATCAGCGTCAAATGTCCTGTATTCAATGTTTTCAAGAGTTAACCGTTCAGACAGCATGCACCTACCCTTATTTAGACGTGATGAAATGTTCTATTATGATTTTATACACCTGAGTTACATATTACCGTGTGCTTGAAATGTGTATCTCCGAGTAGAGGGACCATGGGGCAGCACTACTGTCAGTTTGGTCAGCCGAACTGACAGCTACATGAGCTGACAATTTTTATGAGCCATCTTTTTAAATCACAATGTATATCTTAAAAAACAAGCTTATTTTAATCGTTCTTTCTTTTCATTTTGTGGTCAGAATAACGGCTCATCTCTAAAAGTTCACCTCTAAGACACAAGGAAAAGCTTTAAAAAATTCATTAGTAACGGAAGGCTGCCTTTTTTCCTCCTGAAAGCATAGCCAGTAGTCTTACCACTTCCCTAACATTTCTTGCAAATCAGCTAAAGCAAATGTGTTTATATCGGCACGTCACTCAAAATCAAAATGTTTGCAATCAAAGACAACTCCAAACTTGACTAGTTGTCCACAGTTAGGAATCAACAAGTTAGTCCTTATTAAAAGAAGTAGGAAGCACTAAATAATTAGCATCTTGCTGCACAGGGATGCCATATATACAACTGATGAAAGTATGCTTACCTATTTTGGACTTGAGAGGAGGAAGCAATAACCCAAGTTTGTGGAAATGACAGTAAAATGACACTCTGTAAGAAGTTTTTAAGAAGCACAGAACTTTAAGAAAACCCACAGTATTGTAGAAATGCACCGGCTACTGTTAAAAAGAACAATAAGAATTGCTATTTTTAATCTATTTTTCCAATACATCTACCTCTACCCTAATGGTAGGCTTTCCTTTTATAGTCACTATCTTCCATCTGTATAGATCTTTCACACACTGTGAGGAGACAGATACATCATTTAAAACCATAAAAGTAATTGTAAAGAAATAAAAATAGACAGAGGACTCTGAGCAGGTGTAATATTTTTAATTAAACTTAACTCGTTATTAAATGACAAGAATTCTAGTTGACAAGACTTCTGGGCATAAAATTTGCTGACAAATGTCCACGAAAGAAAACAAGAATGATGTGCACATCTCACACAGCTCACTACTAATAGGGCTATATCAGCAAAATAAAGTTATTGGCAAAAGGGAGGGACTGGATCTGCTTCTCATCAGACATACTAACTTTTAATGGACAGCTAGTTCTAAGGCTGAAAAAAAAAATCAGTAAAACTTTTTTTCCATTTATGCCCTTTTGATTGAGATGATCAAGTTTGTTTTTAAGTAACAGTGTTCGTGGAAAATTATATACTGACTGTCCTAGAAATCCCATCTGTGCACACAGACATTCATATGTGGAGGGGGATCAGGTGTAAGGGAGGTAAATAACTCAAAGAGGGAAATAAGGAGAGAAATAAATACTATGCAGGAAGGAAGAGATGAAGGACAGAAAAGAGGGAGCAGAAGATTAGGTGAAAGGGAAGTATCAGTGAGGATTTTTTTCATAGGAGCTGTGGAGAACAAGATGATGACCTAAGGGGTAATTTGTGTGCAGTGTGGGCGCTGGGCTCAGCCCTAAGCCTGTGCAATGGATTCAGCTTTCTCCTTATCCATAGCAGGTGCTGGTAGGTGGTGAAAGCAGCAGCATATGGCCTTGCTCAAAGCTGAACTGACTGTTCTCTCCAAAGGGGTCTGCAGGACTCTCTCCCTGCCCACCACACGGCTTCCGAGACAGAGAGAAGACCCTGCAGCTGGAGATGTAACCCTGCAGAGGGAGCAGAACCGCCGTTTTCTCAGGCTGTGTTCTGCTCTTTGCCATGCTGGAAATCTGCTTTCTACTTTGCAGGCCATCGCAAGAATACAATTGTGATTACAATGAAATGAATAATGAGACTGCAGACTATATGGTCTTACGGTTAAGATGATGTATCTGTTTTCTACTTGCTATCCAACCACAAATTTTGGACATAGTATAGTTGAATATATGCTATATTTTCAGCTAGTACTGATACTTAGTATTTAGAGCAAACTAGGAGGATGAAAGAGGAGTTAAAAACTATGCTATCCACATCCAAGGTCAACTCACACCCGTGCCTGAAATACAGACAGATCAGATGAGACCACAATCATTCCTCCTTGGCCAAAGGAGTTGTCTGCTAAATCTCCACGCTAGGAAGACGCTCTGTCCTAGGAAAAGATTTTGGCATGTGCAGCAAGGCAACGTGGGATAGGAAATGTGAGAGTTTGCGTTGTCCTGAGAGTTGGGCACACATTCATTGCCACACACATTTCGGACTGGCCATACGGGCACCAAAAGTACAAGCCTTACAGCAAGCTGTGCTTTAAACAACTAGTGTGTCCCAACTCCAGCCAATGTTGTAGAGACAGTGGGGGCCGTTTCTTCTCCATTTCTATCTTATTTATACAGGATTAAGTATTTTCAGGAACTTTCTACTACGTATATGTGGCTTTCTGATTATCCTTGGCACTGCAAACTTGGCTGGAATTTCTAGACCCTATTTTTGTCTGCTAATTCACCATTTTAGATTAACTTATTGTTATATATGGACCAAAACCAGCCACAATTATAAATATGCCAGGTTTTACAGCTCGCTCTACCTCAAACAGGTGCTCCCTTTCAGAAATCAAAAAAGTACTTTTTATTAGTTGTTTCTTACCAACCAGAAGTATTCCTCCAGCAAAGAATTCAAGTTCCAATTTTCTGTATGCTTCTCAGAAATTTCAGGGTAGAAAAGGGACACTAAAAATCCCTCTCCGCCTCTCTGGCAGAAAATCTGTTGCACGCATACATTTGAAATAACAGATATCTCAAAATGACACTAATTTGAATTCTATTGTCCTCTTTATACTTTGATCTGTTTCCTTAAAACTGTATTTTAACTTACTTCTAAAGAGAAGTATCTTTTTCTGAACCTACCACTTTCCAATGCTAATGTGAGAGGTGCACAAGGGACATTTCAGGATTGCTTTTAGGCAGCTTGAAAATGGACCTGACATCCTAATCCTCTGGCATTTCCTACGACTGGCAAATGCAGATGGGGAAAGTGTCAGTCTGATGGGGTAGAGGTGAACGCCTGTTTCATCGGAGGCATTTCCATGAATGCAGGTAGGCTCTTCTGCAGGAGGCTCCCTAGCTTTTAGAGAAATAGAGATATGGGGAGGGATGTGATCAGATACAGGATAAATGATCCCTAAGGGGAGGTATGAAAAGGAAGGGCTGGAGGCTAGCCGTGTCTAAAGGCTAATTCATCTGACCATACTCTTCCATGTTCCAGCATAATGATGCCACAGTGTACCTGAAGGGTAAGAAGCCAGAAATGTGCCTGGTGCTGCATCTGGTCTAGTGGAGCCAAATGCATTTGCCTGTTAAACAGACTGGTCGTCCCAGGCAGCACTGGGAACCACCCGCCAGATGGACTGAAACATTCCCTTCAGTTTGTGGCAACAGACTAGCACTATAAAACAGATCGCACTGATTCGTGATAACCTCAACAATTCCTCTAGGCAAATCTTCTTGACTGAATTCTTGCTCGTGGTTGTTTGGGATGTAGGTGGTATTTTATTTGAAGGAAATTATGCTATTGAGTATTTAGTTGGCTGTGACAGGTAGAATGCATCCTTTGAGGAGGTGGCATCTATCTTTGTCAGTTGAGCCACGCTGTGAAAACACTTGCCAACGATTATTATAAACTTCCTTACTGCCTTGGATGGTATTCCACAATCTTAGATACATGATCCCATGCCTGCTTTAAAAGGTCACTGTTCAGGATACCAGTCATTTATGGATTTTACTTTCATACAGAACTTACATGGTCTCCAAAGGATCTGTTCACAGGGAGTTTAGCAAGCTTTTGATGTCCAAAAGAGGCTGACTCAGCAACAGCTCTGATTTGGATCATAGAATTTGAAAATGTGGGCTATCCTTGCAGCATTATCTAATTTTATTTTTTTTCTGTTAGAAGCTCCAAGTCTGAGGTTTATACCCAAAGGTTGAAAGAGGTTTATACCTTAAGACCTCACTCATACTTGAGGGAAACAACTTGTACCACAAAAATGATTGAAGCAGTCACATTCAAATCTCCTATTCAATTGTCTGCTGAAACTCATCTTTAGAAAAAGCACATCATCTCAGATCTCACCTTGGCTTTGTGAGAATTTGTGGACTCTTGGGAGTTCATTTTGATTCTGTCCAACGATTAGTAACAAATATGACTTTTTTAATCTAGCATCAACTTTAGGAAAGCACTTGGTGAGGACAGTAACAACTATAGTATGGAGAAGAAAAGAAGTGAAAGCACATCCATCTTTGGAAAGCAAATGTAACCCACAGGACGAGGCACCGATTTAGGAATCTGGAGACATAGCCATAGGCAAATTATTGTCCCATAAAATCTTCCTCTCTTTATGGAAGATAAGCATAATAACTTTCATCAAGTACTATGTATTAAAATCTTTAACAGAGAAATCCTTAAATTAAAAAGCAGTATTTTAATATTGTGATAAAACAACTATGAGTAATCTTTTCATGAATACCACAATATTTCATGAATACCACAATAAAACAATGGGTTTTTCACACATCAAACCCAGAGACTGAGATTCATACATATAAAGGATATTCTTTTCTTAGCACTGCCTAAGGTGAGTGAAGGTAGTATTTATCAGTTAACCTATGAGTATTAGAAAACACAAAGGTCACAGTTTCTGACTCTGAATGTGTCCTTCAGGAATACAAATTTTACATACACACATCAAGAAAGCAAGAAGCTGCATATCTGAGGCAAGGATGGTGCACAGTATAAGACAATTCTTCTACTAGCAAAGAGGCCCTTTGAAGGCGGATTGGTCAAATGAAAAGATGTTATTTTAGAGACATTAACAAGTTTGAAAATAATAAACAAATTTAAAAAAAAACCTAAAAGACACCAGTTTTATGGCACGCTATACTTTCTCTCAACCTTCTATTTAAAAATCTGTAAATTACTTTGATCCCTAGTCAAAAACCACCTTACCACTTGACTCCCCTACTAACAAACCTCTACTCCACAGGTATCAGATACTTTTCAGATTCACTGGCTGATAACTTACTAATTAAACTCAGAGCAATAATCTTAACTCAAACTTAGGTTTTCAGTTTGGTAGGTCTACTTCAGAGATGAAGAAAAGCTTGCATGCGTGAAAGCCTGTGTACTTTTTCAACCATAATGGTTGCTTTAATGAAAGATTTTATTACTACTTACACACCTTGTCTTGCTACGTTATTAGCCAACCATGTCACTATGAACTGTTTAATTACTGGTATGAGTAAATGAAGCATGTACCTTCAGGTACATATTTCTTGTATTTGGTCAGCAATACTAGCCAAGAGATGAAGATACCTGTAGTATAGAAGCATTTTTTCCCTGGTGTCTCAGAAAACTTTCTGAAGTCCTGATGGTGAATCTTTTTAATGTCTAACGATAAGTTTATTTTAAAAATACCTTTTTACTGTCTCAGCCAGACAAGGGCTCTACTGATGCTGAACTTGCACGGAAACTACTGATTTACCATCATTGCCTTAAAACTAGACATCCTGCAACACAAAGGGACAAACTTATCCTTTGAAGTGATTTGATAAACTTTTTCTAAACCAGTTGGAATTTACAGAAGGCAAAATGGTTCACTTAATTTTTGAGTTTTTTGAGGTTATGCCCCTTGTATAACCTTTTGACTACCAGTCCCCTTCAATTTAATGTTGATAATGACTATTAAAACTCAAAGGCATTGAACCAGTTGCTGTCAGTTGTGCCATTGCACAGATAGATGCAAAACTATTAATTGTGTGAAATGCAGATTTACCAAGATAGGAAGTAAACTCTTAATGGCAAGGATATAGGTGACTTGGGTGCTAATAAACTTATGCACCCCGGATGATTAAAAACTGGAGTGAAAGGAGGATGACAACAATATGTTCCATTACTATTAGCTATTTTGTACTTATTGATGATAATGCAACTGAGTCCGGTGTAGCTGCAAGCATGACATACGTTTCCAGGAACTGAGGCCAGAGGAGGTGTTTTAACCAAGAAGGTACCAGGCAAAAAAGCCTCAGTCTGCACTACAAATTGCGCAGAGTACAGAATCAATGAGCTAGTAGTGGTTTTAACTGACGTAGACACTAACTTCGTGGAGCTTAATGACTTTTCTATTGTATAGTTATAACATTGAGTTTCATTACCATGCCAAACTGCTCCAGTATAATTCATTCAAGGCAAAGAAGAATGATGCTTCAAAGTGGAAATTTGAAGTTACACAGTTAAAACTCAGGAAATGCATACACCTAATTCCTGTGACATTGTGAAATCCACATTCTGCATGTGCATCTCCTTTAGTTCTGATTTTTATCAACATATGCATGATTTTAACACTTATTTCTATTAAAATATGCATCATAAAACATAGCAGATGCATGCAGACAATTAACATATTGTATTAACTTCTGCATTTTTCATTCTTTATTGAATCCTCTGTATTGCATTAACTTTATTTTGCATTTTCTCTGTTTTCCTTTCACTACCATATAAATAATATGGTTTTACTAACGTTATTCTAAATGGTTTCAATTGGATCAATTCACTTATCACTGGGGTGAAGAACTGAGGAGGGGTCAGCACGTACCTTAGCTGCTGAAGTCAATTTTCTGCTAGACTGAGTCAAGAGAGCAACACTGCATCTGTTTGTATTGTTCTGTATCGGTAAATGAAACTTTCCTCTTTTTTTTTTTTTTTTAAACAAAAGCTTGGTATTTGCAAAAGCTGTAAGACTGTGGAGACCATAATCTAAAATCATGAGAGCCACAATTTTTATGACTACAATCTTCTTTTCCTGGTGTTCAGGCTGTGGTTTTGGGGTGGATTGCGCTGCATGCGTTCTGATGAGACATTTACAATCTCCTTTATGCAAATTACCCCAGCAGCTGTTTAAGAGCTGTGGTTGTCAGACCAGGCAAGGAGAATGTGATTTGGTATGTCACAAATGGGGCAGGGCTTTATTAGGCTCTGCTAGAAAGTTTTAGCAGATGCCTTAGCACAGATTCAGTGTGATCCTGTAACCCCATTATAACTTTATCGCTTATGGAAAGGAAAACACAAAAAGCTCCCAAATACTGTGGGGATTCTTGAAAATGAGCGCTTCATACAATGCCTATTTCTGAATTAAGAGTAAATGATAAATGTAGTCTTATCATTTAGAGTGGAAAAAACCACAGTTTTCCCCAAATAAATTATATGCAGCTGAAGGAGTTTTCCTGGGGAAAAACCCAGCAATAACACATTTAATACTAAGAGAAAATGTTATGAGTAACCGATGAAGACTGTTTTTCACCTTTAAGAGTGACTCATCATTAAGCAAATGCTACCATTTACAGGTATAAACATTAAGATCCTTTGATAAGACTGCCAGTTGAAAATACTACATCTGGATTAACACTGGACATCCCGTGGTCAGGAGACAGATTAAAAGATCCACAGAGGATTCTTTTAGGACTGAGAGAGCTCCATCTCATTTAGTCCACTTCCCTGTCATTGTGAGTTAATGTATTACAGGTTTGCTTTTTATTAAGATTCATCTTATACTGATGTTTCTTGTTCTTCTTACTCTTGCCATCACACAGCTCCAGAACCTCACTCCTAGAACAGGTAGCAAGAATTACAGCCCCCTTACCACCTTCTGATATTCAATATATACATTTGAGGCCATTTTGCATTATTTTGCTTTTGGCAACGTTGTCCAACTTTAACTCACTCACTTTCTTACCCAGTATTTATTCCCTGACACATTGCTAGAGACCAGTTGTATCCTCTCACCTTCTGTTTGACTTGACTATATAAATTAAACTCTCTTAAGCGCCTCTTGAAAAATGCTGATGGTCAGAAGAATGGGGAAGCTAGATGCCAGCAGCTATACTTGAGCAGTTTGGATTCATCTTTCTCAAACACAGCTAACCAGAAATGTACATGGCATTTCAGATGAGGTCTTACTACTACCTGTACAATGGCATCAACACTTTCCTATCTCTTCTAGAAACACAGGTAGCCTGATAGCATTTGTCTTTTACACAGCTCATCAATTTGGTGGCTCCTAGATGTTGCCACTCACTTTCATCCTGTTATCGAACTTTTTGGGGAAGTGAAAAACACAATCCCCTTTTCTTTTGCTCTATCAACCTGTAATTTACCAGTTACGCCTGATCTGGCTGGGTGGACAGACATCACTAATACTGCCACCTAGTGACAATATAACATAAAACTGTATTTAGAGGGAAAAGTATTTTTTCGGTTTTAAGCCTCTGTAAAAATCTCTCAGAATACTCCAGACTTAGTTTTTTAAATGCCAAAAAGCTGTAAATTCTAAGTCCTTGGAAAAGCAATGTGACCAGTCCTTATTTGAGTCTATTCAAGGATTGAGAGTTGATAGAATTTGAATTTTACATAAATGCTAAAATAAAATATTTTTAGAATATAAATATATGTCATCATTTATTTGAGTTTGTAAATATGACTACAGTTGTCTGCTATTCATCTAATGCTAGGTTAGAGCTTTCCTTTAAAGTTTGGGTTAAGAATAATTTGGGTTAAGAACAAAAGAGAGTCCAAAGGACATGACTTGGAGTGAAGGACCAATGAAAACAGTCGTAACAGAAGTTGAATTTTGACCTCAATTACATTATTTGCTATGGCAAATATTACAACATGTGTAGCAGGCATCATGAAAAATCTTTCCAGCTGCCATTTGCAAATGTTACAACAGTAAACTATATACTGAGGGAATTAGGCAAAGGATAAAATTTTGTAACAGAACAATTCTAAGGGAAACCTCAGTACAGTAAGTGTATTATCCTTAACATATCTGTGTTGCATAGGAGGACATACTACATTCTTTCAAGATTGAAGGTCCACGCTCTGAAAATACTACCCCCAAAAGACAACTGAAAAGTGAAGGAAACAAGAACCTGAATCTACTTTCTGTGTGTGCAAACACATAGTGCAGTCCTCCTAAAACCTGGTTGCCAAGCAAACACATTAGACCATAGACCGATGGTTGACTTTAGGACATGGACCGCTCAGAAGAACCACTAATGTAAGCACTAGAATTGAAATAATTTTTTCAGAATGTGGGTTTTTCTATGAGGAAACTATAAGTAACTGCCCCAAATGGCTTCAAGACAGCATGATTAAAATGAGCAAAATGTAACTAATTAGTGTTTCACCTTTTCATCAGAGTATGATCAGAATAACATTCTTACATTAGCTCAAAACTGGGTGGGGATACAAAAGATCTATTAAATCCCTATAAACTACAATGTCAACATTTTCTTTTCCCCAAGGACACCTTTCTCCCACTCCTCCTGTACAATAACCTCTTCAGCTATTTCATCTGATCCAACAGAAATGCTGACTTCCCACTTCCAGCAAATTCTTGAATGGTTTGTGCCAGCTTTATATAGAGGGCTGTCTATTACCAATTTAGTGTCTGTCTGAATTGAAACTGTCCACAATTCCCTGGGATTACTTTTCTTTAGTCATGATTCTTTTTGTTCAACATTTGTCTGAACCTGGCTTGTTATCTTTGTAAAAGTGGCTGAGGAGGAAGAACTACCGTCTTGAAATGACCATACACTATATCTAGCTTTGAAACCTGCTGTATACGTTTCCCAAATCAGTCTTCTGGATGCCCAACCATAGTTGCTTTCCCCTGTGCAACACCTCTCCACCTGGAAGCAATGGAACTGGTTGGGCACTCATCTAAGCACGTATTTCAACCTGCCAAAAACATCTCAGGCTTTCTTGAAACCTAGTTCAGTGAAGGTAGCCCCTTCTCCATTGACACTGATACTCTCTCCTCATATATCCACCTACTAGCAGCTATCACTATCTACTTGAATGGGGAAGGAAAGCAGAATAGCTCTGCACAATAAAAGGTTCTGCAGACAGCCTTCCTTAGGTCCTTCAGACCAGACGCCCCACCGCTTCCCCTGCCCACCTCTGGTGAAGTCTGGCAGAGGCAGGGCACTAGGAACTCTGGGGACTACCATGGACTGGTCAGAAGTGCCTGGATGAGGAGCTTCTGTCAGCCCAACTGCGTTGGCTCCACCTCCGTCAACACCAACCGTAGCACCTGAACAGCAGTTGCCACTGTGGTGTTTTTTGTGAAAAGGTGGTTGTACCACTGACAAGGCCAGAAGGGTCAGGGAGGGAACAGCAGCAAGGACGTGTTCCCAACTGGAAACACGTACGTTGTCCTTCCCGACACTGGCAGTGGTTTCAGCTGCAGACTGCCGATCCCTGGCGTTTCAGGGTCCTCTCTGAGGTTTGTTTTGGCTTTATGAGTTAATCACATCAGGAGAAGTCATTTTAACTCACATGCCTTTAGGAGTAATTATACATTTAAATGATTAAACAAATCAGGAAGAAAACATATCTACTGCAGAACGAAAGCAGTTAACATTGAAATCCTGTTTTATATTAGTATCACAAGTCGTTTGTAAATAACATGCTCATTTTAGATATGTAAGGAGTTCTGCCATGCCCTGCAAAATAAATTATATTTTATTGGTGCCCGGGTGTTTCATAACTTCTATTTATTTGCTGCAAGAGTGGAGAATTAAGATAGAGTAGTTTATTTCACCAAAAGACTGACAAATGGCTCATTAGACACTTATGGAGCTGAAGCTAATTGTACGATTTTTTGTTGTATTAATTGTCACTGCCTGCTTAACTGGCTAACATTGGTCACCAATACAGAGCTTTTTCCTTTCAATCTCCAAAAGAGAGGTGAAAAAAAAGGAATTTTAAAATAAACAGAACAGTATTTATTTCCCAATATACACAAAAATACTATTTGGATTGAAGGAGCATGAGGGAGGAGTAAGAGAGGATTAATGTGCTGGCTGTTCCCCACTGGGGCCACCAATAACAATCAATCCCAAACAGCAGTCACCTCACATCATCTAACAGCTTGAATCGCAGATATTCAAAGATTCTCTCCCCTTTTTTTTTGTTCAGATTAAATATCATTTACATTGCATACTTTTTTTTTATTTCGTCGGAGACATAAGGTCAGAATTGATTGAATATGTACTACCTGCATATAATGATTTCCAGTTTTTTACAATCATGTGCTAATGCTGCACAGTAATGGCCTATGGATGAAGAGACAGATGTACTACCAGTCATTCGCTACACATTTGCATTAACAAATCATCATTTAATTGAAGCCCATCCAACAAGTTTATGCTACTTAAATAAAGTTCCTTTCAATAAAAGATGCCACAATGACACATGGTTGTTAACTGCAAGGTAAATAAAAAGTAGTATTTATTTTCTTGTCACTGGTTTAGGTAAGTATTAAAACGTACACTTATTAATTTGTATTTTGCTCAGAAATAAACCACCTGACATCTAACATAGCAATCCAAGCTAGTACTACTATGAGATGAGATAATTCACTTTTAGAAATAATCGTTTTGTAACACCACAATTTCATGCTTTACAGGTTTTTATTTCCCCCCAAAATATATAATAGAACATAGCTTATATAAAGGCTATACATGAGTTGTGTGTTAATACTTTTAGGCAAGCTCTAATAATACAAACCTCAAACCCTGCTGTTATCAACACGGGCTACAATTTTTTTTATGTCTCATTGTTGACTACAAACATTGGCACTACACTTAGAAATCTAGTTGCCTCCCTCCACAATTTAGATATTACTGCTTTCTTTTTAATACTGTCTAGGGAACAATTCAGGTAGGTTGTGATGCCCCTACATGTTTCAGATATAGAAAACCGCTATCTATTCATTTCTTCTTTCAGAACGTGTTGCAAAATATTAAAATCTGAGAAGAAAGCATGTCATAAAATGAGGAACCTATAAAACCAATTTTCTCTTCTTCTAGAGATGGTTTAACAGTACTTTCAACATATTCATTTCATGGTACATTTTTGCATCTGCAAAGCAGAAGAAAGATATTTTGGTACTGTCTGTTAAACTGACAAACAATACTTCGAAGCTAACATGCAGGGACAAGGAGATATATTTTTAATTGTGTTTTTGGCTTAAATCTCCATTTTCTAGAAACCAAAATCTTTTAGGATGAAAGTGCTATATAAATGAAAGATGGTATTAGTAATAATAGTTGACATCCTTTACTATGCTGGTATTGGCTTACATCTAAACACATCATTGCAATCTTTTATTTACCTAAATACAAAAATAATCAGCTATTTCCCTTTTCCTGACAATTCACTGAAAATAAAATATTTATTAAAAAAAAAAAAGCAGTATCTTAGGAAAACTAGAAAATACATTCTGAGGGTGGGAGAAGGCAGTGTTTTTCTAACCAGAGAAAACAGACTTTAAAGATAACAGATACCTTTCCTTCCCTGCAGGACTGTGTGGGGATGTGAGGAGACAGGGCGGTCTCCAGGTAGACCTTTTGTTGTTGTTATTGGTGATTGAAAACATAGAGAAAATTTCACCATACCAAAATTGAAACTACAATGTGAAATTCAGAAATATATCTTAAAGCACACTGCAGCATTCAAGAAGAGATAAAACCTAAGATTTATTTCCGCAGACAAGAAGCAGTGTATAAAAGCTACAAAACGCAAAATGCAATCCCTTACAAAATAAACAGACATACAAAAAAAACCCTACTGTGATTTGCCTGCATGTTCTCCAAGCTTTTTTTATATGCTAACTCAGAACAGTAATTACAGATCTTGCAAGTTGACTTCTGTTTTCCAGAACTATGAGTTGTACGTAAAACATGCCTTTTCATCGAAACAATTACCATTAATCAAAACAGTGAAAGCTAATACCACTTAAGTCCAACCTACTGCTGTGCCCAGCAATATATCAAACTGTCTGTTGTCAAACACACTGAACAAACTTCAACAGACTGTTTTCACTACAAATAAGAGAAAACATGCTTGCTAAGTATTTTTTAGTCAAACTGCAACCTCAGTAATCCATTCTGTCACTGGATTTTAATTTGAAGTAGTCAATCACAGTCTCAGAAAGATCTGTATTTGACTACGGAGACTCACTGGGACTAAAAAATGAGTACCTGCAAATGATTACTATAGCCCCAAATTTGTTTAAGGATTTACATCCATGTACTCAGGTTTGCTCCTTTACTCTAGCAACTTCTTTCAACTATGAGATTTTGAATTTAAAGGAAAGAAGAAAAGTTAAAACTATGTACTACTTTTCACTGTTACTGTCCTAGGAACGCACCTCTAACAAGTTTAATAATACTGTATTTTCTTCCACGTTCATAACCGTTTAAACTATTACTAGTATTTTTTGAAATCTTCATTACAAAGAAGCTGCTACCTTAGAATTTGCTCATACATTAACAGAAACCTATCTCCAGCAAGTCAAATTCGTATGAAACACAGACCTCATCCACGATGACATATTATAAATAGTCAACGAAAATAGATATACTTACACTTCTCACGGCACCTCCCCTGCCCTACCTAAGAGTCATCACTTTTTTCTTAATAAAGAAATACAGCATTTGGTATCTGACAGAAAAAACTGTTTACCAGTGAAGTCAGTCTTTTTTGCAATCGGTAATCAATGCAGAAACTGAAGTTTTATATAAAAGAAGAGATACAGAAGGACAGGAATATTGGAGTTTAACAAACAGATCAGGCCTTTATTACCAGCAAGCTCCATTATGGATTTGTGAGCTTTGTAAGCCAAGCTCCCTCAAGTGTAATTAAATTTTTATTTATAATGTGTTTGTGACTGTTAACTTCGTGTTGCCTCTGCTTGTTCCCCCCCAACCCAATGCGAAATAGTATTCCACATTTACTGCTGCAGAGAACGGCGCTTTATTCACTTGCTGAATTCATCTCTAGCCTTATAAGAGATGAGAAGTACAAATAAACATATTGTGTATTATTTATACACAAACACCCATGTCTTTAAGCATAGATATATACATATACACTCCTGCACGCAGACGCTCTAAGCCAAAACTGAGGACAAAAGAAGTACATGTCAGTTAAAATTGAACACGTGTGAGCAAGCATCACTTTTTTTCTACCAAGAGCACTATTTATCACATATTTATATCATGGAGAGACAGGAAAGCTTCAGTAAGACAGGGCGATGCAGCACTGCAGAGTACATTTTATGCTGCAAGCCATGTCTGAGATTAGTGTAAATGTACCAGGAAAAGGTTCTAAACTCCAACAAAGCCAGTATCTATGCTTTATTTTTTTGTTCATTTATGAAGAGGACTTCATGCAAAAGCCCTCTGACACCAAGAATATATTTTTTATTTTTTTGTATTAACTCTATTCCCTCCTCTATTCAGGTATTACCCTTAGGTACCAATACTTATATATATATATAAAAAAAGCTTAATATAAGTAACCACAGGAGGATCTCTTCTCCCCTTGAAAAACTGCAAATAAAGATGTCAGCTATTGAGTATATTTGTGGCGTCTCCAGCAGCTGCTGTTAAATACCAGCTGGTCTAGCTGATTAAAATTACCTCCGAGTTGGTATTATAAAGATGCCTGGGCAGCGTTGCTGTATTAATGGATTATTGAGTGAGCGATGAAAACCTTGGCCAGCTGATGCGTTTTATTACAGATAGGCTTTATGATGTGTAATCACTGTAATTTTTATAACTAGAGGAAACAGGAAAAAAAGAACTTACTTTCCCCCCTTACACATACCGAAATCAGTTAAACCAGATCTTTTTTTTTTCGCCAGTCTGTTACTTAGGAGTTAGCTAAACAAATAATTTGGTTTTTAATAGTTTCTGCATATGTAAGACTTTATCCACACCCTACACATACGGAAAGAATGAGAAACTCTATGTTTAAGGCTACACTGTACCTACCTATTTTACATATGTTTAGGTTTACACATTGGGTATTTATTTAATCCTTTGACTGCCAGGCAAGCACTGCAACCAGCTATGCGAGATAAACCCTTGTGCATTATTTAATGACTGAACTGCACTGCAAACACACCTTATATTCTCCAGGTTCAGCAATTCAAGCAGCGAGGTCTTATGTCTGGTCTCTCCATCTCCTCTCTCCCTCAGTCTCCTTCCCTCCCTGCCCCAAACCTTCACGCAGCATGTCCTTTAACAGTCTCTCAAACTTTCTTCCCCCTTACTAACCACATATTTACCACATTGTCTTGTTTTCTGATGGTGGTTTGGTTTGCTCCCAAACTTACAAATCATGTAACTGTTACCAGTTTTTGAGATTTAAGAAAAAATAAATGGCTGGGCACTTGGAAGATTCAGATACATCGGTGAAACATTTTATTACAGATGACTTCTCTTGTGAGGTGATTCAGCAGCCAAGCAAAAGCTACCTCTGCCCGAATGGCATTTACTGAAAGCATCTCAAGAAAAAATACTGCAATTTTTCCGGGAATGGACACACACCAAAAGCCAACTAATGATATCTGAGATTTTTCAGTGGAATAGGAACTGCTGAAATGTAAAAACAAAGTAAAATAAAAAAAAGGTCTTTATCAGTAACCTTAACTTTAATCTCTTAAATCTCTCTTAAGGAAATGTAGCATTGCTCTTCTTTTTCCAGACTAGATAATTAATAGTAACTCCTCCACAAAGTTTAGAAAATAATTCTCTATAATGTTCAAAACCTGAAACCATTTACGGAATTTTATAGGACTCTATGAAATACTGCTTGGTATTATTCCAGCCCACAAAGTACAGAGAGTTGAATTTTTGGGAGACGCTACTACATCCTATACATTCACCTGCAACCTCTATGGAGAATTTTTTACTCAGGCTGGTGGAGTTTATGCGTAGTACTGCAGACGGATCATTTAAACCATTTGTTAGAAGAAAAAGCTGCTCTAAGCCCGACATTTAATAGACCAAAAGATAATTTAGATCAAAGACGCATCAAAAAGTAGATCAAAGATAATTTAATCAACAAGGTTGTTAAAGGCCAGGATTTTACAATGGACAAACTTTTTTGATTTAAAGGTGAGTCTTAGAAATAGTTCTTGGTCCATCCACGAGTAAAATCACCTAGGCACTCTCCTCTTTTCTTCCTACCAGGAGAACCTAAACCATCTTATGGTACAAATGTGTGTTGCCACATCCAACACCTGAAAATCTGAATATGTGATATACATCTCCGATGAATCACCTGGCTGTTCTGAAACACTTCTGCACTGCCACGACTAGCAGTTGAAATGCTGCTAGTTTCTGTAAAAGGAAGGAGAAAAGCATATCTCATCAGGTAGGGATGGATGAACAGGGGTCTTTCCACTCTTCCTAACTTCACCATTTTCTTTCTGGAGAACATCTGAGCCGGGGTAAGGGAGATGGGCAAAGCCATTAGGGCAGGTCAAGGAAGAGTGTGTAAGGTGAAGTTACACCGAGCAGTGAAGCTGCACGGCTCCCTGCAGTACCTAACAGTAGTTGTGCTAGTCCGAAACGCCTCAGCTTACAGCCGTGCCAAGTGCGGAAGGCGGGAGCCACCGCGGGCTGCTCACAGGAGCATCGCCATCCAGCACCTGTTACGTCTCCATTTTACGTCTGGAGCCCAAGTGGATCCTGCAGTCAAAAAGCTCTTTAGGGAGGGAGGTGCGTTTTCATATTTGGTCCAAAAACTTTTTTTTTTTTTTTAATTAAAAAAAAGAAGGGTGATTTTGGTTTGGTAAAAACCCCACATTTCCCATTTTCTCCCCTCCCGTAAAACACTTAAGCTGGAGTCAGGCGTGGGCCAGTGGATACTAGCAGGCGTTTTTACTGGCAAGTATATACTCACCACGTGGTGAAACACCCAAAGCTTTCTCTGAGTAGTTATTCCACGCTCATAGAGTATAGATACGGTGATGAGCAAACCAGGTGACTCTTATCCCTCTGTTTGGAGGCAACCAAGGGACCGCATTTTGCAGCCACGAGTGAAAAATACTCCCTTTCTTAACGACTGCACAGCAATAAAGGCTCCCTGTCCCAGCTGCCTGTTCTCCATTTTTTCCTACGGTGCACTACACATGCTATTTGAAAACCATTTACCCTTCAGGAACGGTTTACAGTCCAGGCGAGCCGGCGGGCTGCGGAGGCTGC
>NW_008825260.1:437009-514524 GCF_000699105.1 Pygoscelis adeliae
CCGGCCCTGGTTTCAGGCGGCGGCTGCGGGGGGCACCGGGACCCCGGTTCAAATCCCGCGAACGGGCGGGGCAAAGGCGGGCTCCCTGGGCTCTCCGGCAGCGTATTTTTTCATGCCTTTACCGAATTTCCACCTCGAGCAACCCTAGTCAGAGTAAGCAATAAACCCATCCCGACGCCCGCACTGCCGCCGTGAGGTCTTGTGCCTATTTCTATGCTGAGGCACGTGTACTGTGCGGCGTGGAGAGGCGTCTGTCCCTCTTGGATCTAACCACGGCCGGGCTAAGCAGCGGTGAAGGATGAACAGTGCTACAGCTGGAAAAACATCTTACGGAAGACGAAGGCTTAGTTACGGTGGAGGTAGAGTGCAAACGTGAAACACTCCAAGGTTCCCCCCCAGAAGGACTACGTGAAGTAGGATTTAAATCAATGTCACCCATGGGGATTCACACAAAGATAGCCAACTGGAAGCACTGAAGAAGTAAATTATTTTATCAGAGAAGGAAAAATTAAAGGCAGGCAGTTCTCTAAATGCTAAAATTATTACAATACGCTAAAGAAATATCTCCGCGTTTGTAGTAAATACATATACATTGATATGCTCTGAATTAATGGTCAATTTAACACGCATGCTAAATTTTACGCAAAACAAGATTCTTAATTCACTTGGGTTAATAAACATAAAATTCTGATAATTACAGATACAATAATGTCATATGAGCACTTTAAACATATGCTGTGGGAATTAAATCCTGGCTATTCCTGCCCACTGAGGACCAGTTTTTAATCTTCGATGCATGATATGTAGTAATGGATTTTACGAGTTGACTTTTTTGAATTTGATGATCAGGTTAATGAAATTTATAATGATATTTTTCACACCAAGTTCAAAATAGTAGTTAACTCCTTGGCAGAGGAATTCAGATTGGACATGTAATGGATGTACCAGCAACTGCTGGTATGAAAGGATTAATCATCATTTTAGACTTTTATTAAATTAGATAAAATGGGATAGGCATGAATCAGAATATATAACAATTAATCACTGAACTTTATTGAGTCTTCTAAAAATCTGACTTGCTCCTGAGTTGATAACTAATCTAGGCCATTCTGCACCAGTTTGACAAACTCTCTAGATAATGACTGTGACTAGAACATTAATAATACCGTCATTTAACAACAAAATATTTATTCTCTATGCGAATTATGTTTTTTTAACATTTGCAGATGCTGAAGGAAATACCCGTGTCTTAGTCACCCCAAAACCTTGTGATTCAGCTCATTCTTTGCTGTTGAAATCTTTTGCTTTTATATATTTGCTTGTTTTTTGAAATTTAGGTGATGCATACGCCAGTGTGCACAGTTGACCAAAATTTTTGGTATATCCAACTAGCATTTAATGTAAATTGTTACAGCTATACACACTGGAATTGCTAGAAAATAAAAATTACTAAACTTTTGAAGTTTATTTATTGATCGCCGAGAACCACCCCAGCTAAATTACCATAAACCTCAACATCACAACAACTACTAATCCAGCTAATAGGAATTAAGGGAGATGGAAGATACATAATAAGCATCTGGGGGATATGGAATTTATCCCATGAGTGCAGTAAAGAGCTCATAATTTAAGAGTGCCAAAACCCAAGTGCATCATGAAGGTCTTTCCTCACAAGTGACATTAATTGCATATCCCACAGATGCTTATTACATATTCTATTTATACCTCCAAGAAGCAAAATATTCGTTTAAAGTTTAAAGGTTTAGTACTGCTTAAGCACAATGTAACACAGCTGTCTCATGATGTCACAGGGAGTATCAAAGGCTGCAGCAGAGAGTCATAATGTAAGAAATAGTTTAGACAGAAGATAAATCAAGGGATGCGTTTCGGCAGGAGAGTCCCAGAGCTCAGATGTACAGTAAAGCAGGATGCATAACTAAGTACTTTGGTCGGATATGGGATTACACCATTAAAAAGGTTTTTCTGATTACGGTTATTGAAATAAGAAAAAGGAGAATTAAATCTATTTCAATTCTTTTAAACAGTTTTTCAATATACATAACATGTCAAACCGTTAATACTAATATATGAATTGCTAAGGTCAAAGATGCCATTAGCTTTTCCACTCTTCAGTCTATACAAATATAATGTGTCATCGTTAACGTTTCTAGATATTAAGCACATTGGTATGTTGCAAACTTTCTGTGGGAATTCTATTGCCTGATTATTCTTGTGCGATTTCTCTCACAGATAAGTAAGACAATGAGGAGAATTCTTTGATTCAAGATGTCCCATATACTTCTAGTTAACTGGATGTGCATTATTAAAAAAAAAACCCAAACCTGACATTGCCGATTTTGCATGTCATTCCCGCATGTACTTGTTAGGAGAAATGGAATAAACCACAAGGCCCAAGCTTAAACTCCAACAGCTCACACAACATTATTGATGTAAGTTGTAAGCAACTAAGGACTGTGTTTAGATGTTGTCTGGAATTTTGATTTAAGCACTGTAACGATATTTAATAACATACAACATATTACTGCTGCTACATTGCACACGTGAGTATGTGTATAGATTTTTCCACGGTATCAAAATATTTTTTACAAACTTCTCCACCTCTGCTAATAAAAATCTGGTAGCATTATTGGTAGGAGTAACAGCAATCAGAAGCAGGGGGAGTTTCATTATATTGTATTTTATTACATTACATTATATTACAAACTTAAAGGACAGAAAATATGAAATTTCTTTTCTCTCTCCCCTCTCTCAATACCAAGAGCAAAATAAAATATATTGCTTGTGTGGCATTCAAAGATCACTGTATTGGACACTTTTTCAGACTTCAGGGACAAAAGCATTTATATAAAGGTAATCAGAGAAAGCATGCTAACATGGTCCTGATTTTACATAAGGTGAAAAGAAGTAAAGAAAAGCAGATCATGAAAAATTACAGATGACAATGTAAAGGCCTATGAAAAGAGATGCTCTCTCGTGGACTTCCCAAGCTGATGTTATATTGGGTGATGACATTTTGCCTCTCTGAAATTTGGGAATTACTGTTCTGTTGTCAATACATTCAATACTGAATAACAAGGTCTAGGTGCATCCACTGCCTTCTTCCCTTACAAACAGTGATATCTGGAAATTCAAGGAAGTCATCAATGGCAGTTCATATCAGGCTGCAAATGGTATGTTAAGAGTGTTTTCAGAGGAAGAAAAAGAGCAGCACCCTTGGCTTTCTGTAAAAATTAAAGTGTGACTCATTGATTGATTTCAAAACATGTATTTGAAACCAGCTCCTACTCTTGTCTGCTTTTGTTCTTTTTCACTAGGCAATTCTATTTTGCAGTGTTGTGCACAGATTTTCTCGCCAAAAAGTGTGGGGCCTTCACGCTAAATTACGTAACTTAACCCTTTAGGGCCTTGTGCTATTACATTCAGTACGAGGGGTGATGAAATATTCCCATTATTTTTTCAATATTAGTTTGGTAAAATAATTCCAGTTTTAGAAATGTTTCTCAAACATAATTTCTCATTCTCTACCTAGACTAAAATATTGTGAATTCATACAATATGCAAAAGTTACACAAAATTGTGCACCCTAATTAACAGCACTACTTTTGAGCAACCTATTCCTGTGACCTGTGTTAATGGATTTTATTCTTCGGATATGGCTGGCTTGTTTTAATATTTCATAGGATACTTTGAAAAATTCTTGCTCAAAACCACATCAGAACTAGAAAAAATACTCAAGGCATGCACCGGTTTGGAACGATTTTTTTTTTATTGCTGAAACTTCTACAACTCTAGCAAGATGTTGGAAAGCGGTTCACAAGGTCATGGAGAACTACTATCCAGCCCACCCATTTTAAAAGTTAGGACAGTCAGTTTGTATTATTTTCAGGTCAGGACCTTTTCCTGTTGCACGCACTTCCAGTGCCGCCATCTATTTATCCAATTCGAGAACTCCCAATAAAACAACTGTCAGAGACAACTCAGAACATATAATCCGAATTATATAGGTTGTCTGCAGGATTCCACACCTCTTTTTTTTCCCCCCTCCCAAACCCTTACCTCAGTCTGTAAGATTTGGTTAGACTGAAGGGGGAGAGAACACTGTCCATAGGGGTAGAAATGGCTATCCAAGAACTATGCTCGGTATCTGAAATGGAAACAGGAGGTGGACTGACTTGGCTACCTGGTGAACTATTACTTTTGTGGGGAGAAAAAGCAAAAAGGAAGCATTCTTACCAATGCTGACACTATACTGCCTTTCATTTTCCAGATTAACTGCATTCTATTGGGCAACCAGACACCTTTAGAGAAAACCCAGACTGTCCATATTCCTATAGAATTACTATTTCACTAATTTTCAACAACATTTTCATTAAGGATGAATTGTCGTTTCAGGATATAATTTTCTGCTAAAACTAAGGACTCAGATGAAAATGACCCTGGAGAGCTAGATGATTGTCCTCCTAGGCCGAGGGAGACTCAGACTGAAGAATGTGCTATCCCTGAAGTTGACATTCCACACCTTAAGGCAGTTCACTAACTATTGCTTTTTCTTGAACGCAAATCCCGTCATTCTTCTCCTCACCCATGAAAATCCAAAATGGCCTGGTTTGTTCTGACATGGAATAATAACAAAATATTAAAAACTTTTGAGTTTTTTATGAAATCTAACTCCTGTGCTTCCAACAGGCTTACATTGTGCATTTAAGTATTTCATGCTCGTTTGTTGAAAGATTTAAAAAAAAATTCTATCTGCACTACCCACTTGATCCCAGTTGTGTTTAAAGACAACAGTATAACTTTTAAATTTTATGATTTAGGCACTAAATTGTTTACTATCTCTTGCCATTGCTCTTCTTGAGGCTGCTCTTTGTATTCTAGCAGAGGTTCCTCTTCACGTGGCTCTTTTTTATGTGCAACGAGATGATACAAAAGAACAGAAAGATTCTCAGGGCTACCTTCTGTCTGTCTTAGTCTTCAGACTATCTTTCGATATTGGCTTTTATCTTAAGGACTGATGACGGGATGATCTTTCCCTGCTGGATGGTGCACACAGTTCTCTTCATTACTTTATTATCATTTCTAAAGGTAGGTCTTCACAGGAAAATAAAGGGTGTGCTAGTGTGTCCTGGTTCCGGCAAGGATAGACTTAATTTCCTACCTTAGTAGCTGGTACAGTGCTGTGTTTTGGATTTAGGATGAGAACAAAGTTGATAAGGCACCAATGTTTTAGTTGTTGCTAGGTAATGCTTACACTAGCCAAGGACTTTTTAGTTTCCCATGCTCTACCGACTGAGAAGGCTGGAGGTGCACAGGAAGCTGGGAGGGGGCACAGCCAAATTGGCCAAAGAAACGTTCCATACCATGTGACGTCATGCTCAGTACATAAACTGGGGAAAGCTGGCTGGGGGGGGCCGCTACTCGGGGACTGGCTGGGCATCGGTCGGCGGGTGGTGAGCAATTGTACTGTGCATCACTTGCTTTGTGTATTATTATTATTATTATTATCATCTTATTATTATAATTTTATGTCAATTATTAAACTGTTTTTATCTCAACCCACAAGTTTTTCTCACTTGTGCTTTTCCAATTCTCTCCCCCATCCCACTGGGTGGGGGGGAGTGAGCAAGCGGCTGTGTGGTGCTTAGTTGCCGACTGAGGCTAAACCACGACATAGTGACATATGTTTGCATGCCCATACTAACTTGATTCAGATAGACCAGGTAAGAATAAGCAGTGAGGATGAAGCACTGGTTAACCAAAACATGAATTATCCACAGGCCTGGATTCTACAGGAAATGCTTTGGTTGCTAGCAAGTGCTTAAGTCCAAAGTGCTGTATTCTACCTACTCACATCATGTTAACATGGGCATGTTATCAGTTTCATTTTTCAGGCATATGCTGAGATAATTGCCTTCCACAACAGTTACTTGACCTACCTATTGCCTTTTCTGTACCAAATTCCAACATGAGTTTTCTAGACTAAGTTCTGTGTCATTGAAAGAAACAAAATGATAGACTAAATTAAACAGTACTGGCTAACCTGAACAGCTGATGTGATTTAAGTATAAAGAAAGCAAAGGAGAAGTAAATACTTGATAAATGGCATCTTAAATTCCTTACTAGAGCAGAGCTTCTCCATTCATTGTTCAGCTTTTATAGTCAATAGCTATTGACTACAAAGTAAAAGAAAAAAAAAAAGACAAAGCCTTCCAAACACCTGTATATATTCCTACTAAATTCATCACAGGTTTCAGAAGATATTTATTCTATTCAAATCCACTGGTCTCTAAGCCTACTTATGTTTAATGCCACCAGATTTTTTTTTTTTTAAGGGTATGTGACAAAAGTCAAAATGGAAGCTTTCTTGCTTGTTTCTTTCCCAGATACAGATAATTCCCTGTACTTCATATGGGAAGCACATCACCTGCATCAAGGAGCAACATAATGACAAATCTGCATTCCATCCTCACAGCCATCCAGTACTACTCATTATCATCTCAGCACATAATTATGCGTCAGGAGAGTAAAACTCAGATGAACACTTTTGACACCTCAACCAATCCTTCATTCTGTTTATAGAGTGGGCTTTTACATTATGTATATGTTAAAATCTTAAGTCTAAGCTTAGACTAAAATACTATTTGTGACAGTTGGGGAAAAAGGATAAAATTGAAAGTTCATCATAATTTTCAACCTAATACACAATAAGAAGCGGCACAAAATGAAATATACATTTTTTCAATCAACGAACCAGGAAGCTTTTTGGAGAAACTCAACAATGAGCAACTGAAATCTATCACTTAAGAACATGAAAGGGTGAATAGCCTCACTTCAAAACAGAAGAAAAGCAGCTTCTAGAGTTTAGTAGGATCTGCTTGCTGCCTGAAAGTAAGATACCTACCCTGATGCTTCAAGAATTGTCCACATTTATTTGCACAGAGCAAATCCTCTGAGTTAGTAAACCATTGCAATACAACTGGTATGTCAACAGTAGGTGAGGCAATGCCTCTCTCCATCAAAATATATTGTAGCTTTCTAAATTAGCTTCAGATGTGTTTTCTTCTGTCACCTAACTTTGAACTTACAGGTTTCTTCTTACAATACCTTTTTCACTATGCAAGATAGAATTTGTAGTAATGTCTTCAGATGTCTGAATCAGCCCCCAAAAGCTTTATCTAAAAGCCCAGTAGACTGTATCTCTTCTTAATTTGTGGGACCAACAGTGGATGGTAACCTTTCTTAGAAAGACCTGTTCATTTGGCATTAAATCCTTAGCAAGCCCTCTACTGACAGACAAACTAGGATTTATATTCCATTAAAATCTGCTTTATATGTAACACTTTGTTTAAGTCAAACAGAAAATAATTACTGGAAATCAACAGCAATACCAGTTACTAAGTTCAGGATTAATTTGGTCCTGGACATTCAAATGAGAATTATTACTTTGTTCAGAAAGACTTTGTATTTGCTTAGTCTTAGCTACTGCTAGATACTAATTTATTTTAATAGCAAGGCCAGATTTTGGTGGTTCCCCTACTACATGCACAATAGCTCAAAGTTGCTTTCATTGTAATTGCTGTCCAACTAATTGATGACACTGGATTAAAAACTACAGAGGAACTGTAATTGGTTTGGACCGTGCCATAAATTCTCTCTCTCATTTTTTTGGTGAAGTGTGAGAATCCAAAATAAACCCAGGCATCCTGGATGATCTGTAAAGTTCTCCTTAGCAAGACTGATCTTTGATCTACTTTTTATGGAGATCATGAAGATTTCTTACTCTGATGACTAGTGGGATATTTTTTTTTTTTCCTGGATACAATGAATATGATTTCTGTTCCCATACTGCACAGGTAAAATCCTTTAAATTCTCCCTCCAGAGACCAATATGGTTATGGAAAAGAATACTGCCTGCTACCATAATGGCATGGGAGAGAAACTAAAACAGGTGGATGCCCCACAGCAGTGCTCATAGCAAAGCAACTAAGAATAGTAATAGTGGAGCAGCACATCTGCTGTTGACTTTGCTGTAACATAACCTTTCTAACGCTATCTTCAAATCTACACTCGTGCCTAGTTACCCTGTAACTTAGTTTGCATCCTTCTCTTTTTTTTTCCCTTTGCTTCATGAGATAGGCTTCTTCCTGAAGTATAATTGTGGTATCAGCCTAAAGGGCTGAAACTGCCTCTCGAAGTGCAGTAGGCAGTATGTCTATCTGATTGATCATCACAAAGCAGAGTGGCAGCGGGAGGCAAAGTCATCGGCACTGAATGTTCTAAGAAGGCCTTTTTTTGTACTGAGATTAAGCCATCATGAAATATTTACACTCACTTCTGCATGCGCTTTATTGTCTGTTGGATATGTGCTTAGAAAGAGTTTGCTTAACCAATATAATACTGCCATCAGTGTTATGATGCAGAAGCTAGTGAGTTTATGCCAACAGTTAATTTTTGTTCTTAAATAAAGCTTTTTACACTTACGCCTTGTCATCATCTTTGTGTGCATTATTTCTATACAACCGTATCATATATATTTACATGATCTGGCTGTACTTATTGCATGCAGTTCTATTCATTTGATGCAATATAATTCACTTTGAAACCCTCAGTACATAAAATAAAGTAGTAATAATGATATTATGTGGGACTTTTCCAATTGATTCATCTTTTCAATGAAATGTAAAAGAAGTCTTCTACTACAAATTACTATAAACGGAAGAAAATGTCCTAAAATACAGATACATGAAGAGTTTCCTCAAACCGTGTCCTTTCGCAAGCTGAGAGCACAACCTGCCTAATTTGCCACTGCAAACACTGGCCACTGCAGAAAGTGCAGAATGGTTTTGCAATAATTATTTTGTACTTCAACATGAATTAGATGTAAGGGTCAAAGAAATTAACACTAGAATACCATTTAATCTAGGGCATTAATCATTGTTAACTCATCTAATTTTACAATTAAACTGAATATTCAATCTGTCAACCCTTCAGAGTATCCAATCTTTTCGTTCAATCTTAGCATTTTTTTGTTTTTATTTAGAGAAAAGTTTATTATCAGGAAGCATGTCACTGAACTGTTAATGCAATCAATTCCTTTTAATTTTCAAACCATTCTTGTGCTTTACTTTACAAAGTACAAAATTAGATACGATTAGATAATTATTATAGTTTGGTTAGACTGTACGCAATTCGCGGTGCTACCAGGAACGTGAAACAATGTTACTCTGCAAAACATTATCTTCGGGTCTAAAAACAAGCTAGAGACACGGCAAATAAAGAAGACTGAAGAACGATAAGGCACAAAGCCTTTATCTCTGTATTGCTGGTTCCATTTCGGCTGATATTAACAGCAGCTGAATAATTATCACAAGGATACGCAGCGGCTGACTGCAAGTGAATGAACGTGCGGTCTCACAAAATTTCCAGCTACAGCAGTTCCTGTGCTAAGGCTGCTGCTGTGTATGACACCAACCTGAATGGCCAGAGGACAGAAGTACGGCGTAGCCAGGACCCTAGTACACCTTGCTGTACCTAGCAGGGTTCTGTTTCTGATCAGCGATGAAATGAGACAGCCAGGTAATGCGAAGTCTGTTCACCGATGCCCTCCAGGAGAAAAAGAAATCCACTCCCTTGGGCTGAAACTTCACAAAATGTAAACTACCCAGAGAAAAGATTTCTGCTAAACTGGCAGCACCTCCCAGCATGCAGCCCGGCATACCAGGCTGAGGCTAATGACACCATGGTTTGCAGAGGACTAACTGATGAAGAAAAAATAAAGATTTTTCACATTGGTATGATAAACACTATCATGCGTATACTTTTCCACAAAACCAGCATACAACCTTTGCACTACTGGAAAGCAACCACAATTAATGAGTCGTAGAAATGCCTGTTAAAGTTGGTCTTGTAAGCAGGTAAGCGTAATTTCAAGAAGTGTGTAACCACATTTTATTTTGAAGGACAGTTTCTGAACGTGGAAGTGTACAACAGACCAGAGTACCTGACCTCCCAGCAGAGCAAGCCTCCCTAGTGGTTGAAAAATAAAAGGACTATTTGTAAACATCAAAGGTTGAAATCAATTGTATCAAAATACAGAGAGTAAGTAAGAATTGTTTCTACCTTGCCCCAGGAGGTTATAGAAGGATGCAAAGTATAAAATACTATATTTTTAAATAAGAAGATTGTATAACTTGTGCAGGCGAGGGGAGACTGCCACTAAATACAAGCCTTTCGTGTTGATTCTTTTCACCAGTAATGCCATTAATATCTTTTGAAGGAAGTTCCCAGTCTTCCTTCTACCATTTGTGTATTTTTTGAGTGATATCAAGGCTGACAGATGAGTATTTATTGTTGGCAAATCCAACAAACTTCAGCAAAACAATAAACTTCAACAAAAAGCTCACATGAATGCTGCGCTTGGGTTATGTTTAGCAATTATTAATAACCTATTATGTTTAAGAAATGCTGTTTCTAGTTCAAGAAATGTTAAATATAGGAAAAGATCCAGCAGCTGAGACTGTCAGCTGGCTCACTACTGGAAATTACTATTCTGAAGAGTTCAGACATCATTAAAGGTGAGAATAATACAACACAGTCATGTTCCTTTCCCTTTCTTTTTCTCCTGTCCTCTATATTAAATCAGAAATCAGAGAAGGATATGACCTCACAGGCAACCTACTTTCCTCTTCTGCCAATGCAGACTCATTCTGTATGATACTATCCATTTCTGAGAGCTTTTCAAAGCCTGTCTTTAAAATATTCTGATGGTTTTTCCTTTGTTAATTTTGATATATTATTTTACAGTCTAACAGCTCCCTGTTAGTAAGGTTTTCCTGATAGTCAGCCTGAAGCTCTCTCTCATAATTCATTCCCTTAACTGTAAATTTCTTTATTCAGATTCAGTTCTATTTATGCCACACCAGACTGCACCATTCTTCTGTTATTATAATGTTATGTTTTGAGCTAAAGTCTAATTTTTTTCTTTCAATTATTTCTCTTACTGAAAGGCAAAATCTTATACTGAAGTGAATACCTACAGTACAAATTATTTTTGCCCCAAAATATGTTTGCAAATTTCTGAGGTTTATCTTATTTTATTTTCTGTGTGTTTTCAAAAGCCTTCATAAAAAAGAAACACTGTCTTTTTGTTTTCCTTGATACTTATACTGCCTACTTATTCATTACTACCCCTGAAGTTTATTAAGGATGCTTGCTTTCTCTTCCAGAGTAGTGAAGATATTAAGAAAATACACAACTCTACACTATGCAAAAAATACTGTAATAGGACAATCTGTCCTCTTCATACTTTTAATACCTTGAGTTTACTTGGCGTATTCTTCCTCTCCCTGTAACCCATTCCTGTCAAAACTATTTAAATAAGTTTTGTAGAATTACATTTATCTTCCTAATATATGTTATTTGTAAGTCTGGGACTACTACTTAGTCTTAGTTCAACTCTTCTCTTGAGGGTATGCTATGTCTCAGCATTTTTCCATTTTACTATAACATCAAATTAGACTTTAATGTTAAGTATTGCAGTTATGGCCTGACATTTACACAGTCACCTTTTCCCTCCCTTTATAAATTTTCTATTGAGTTGTTAAATGTAATTCACAGTTACACTTGGAAATTCATGCCTATAAATGAAACCTTTTTTTTTTTATTTAAGGCAAAGCCAACCTTATTTTAAATCATTGCGAAAAGTAAAAAAAAAATTAAAAGCATCATTTTTCTGTCACTGTAACTGCACATATAGCTTGCTAACTCTTTAAGGAATGATCAAAATGAATCAAATGTCCAGAATTTCAGATGATGAAGGCAAACTTCTTCCTCAAAACCACAGTCAATTCACAGTTACTCATGGTTCATCCAAGTTGCACGCTCTGTATTGACCGAGACTGACTATAGCAGCCGTAACTGGTTTGGATGCAATGCTGTGCAAACACGTGGACAAGGCCATACCCAAAGTCGCACCTGGCCCAATAAGGCCCCCTGGAATGGGGGCACACAATACATGACCAGCTGAATGGATCTGAGCCAGCTTAATGGAAAAAGGACTACCTGGGCTGACTCCGCATACCGACACTTCATTATCTCCATGCCTTAATTTTTAACGTGCTCCACCACACCTGTATTACCAGTATCCAAAACCCCATTATTGCAATAGGGGAAAGTTCACTGATACTGAATTGGTGATAAAATTAAGTAAATAAACCAATCAATGCTAATAATTTTCCCCTTCCCCCCTTCTTTGTGTCCTATTATCCCATGTCTTCTTATAGGAAAACCACAGGTAGAATATGTACTCGATTCAGTATGTACTCCATCACTGCAACTGGGAGTCTTCGTCAAGTTCTCTAATATGTAGCTGAATGGACTTTATCTGCACTGGGAATGCCACTGTCACAAATGCAACAGTGGGGTGTCATTTACTGTAATGTTGCCAATTGAGTAAATTCTCAGACATAAGCAGTACTTCTCTTTTCAGCCCCGTTCCTCTAATCCTAAATTTAAGGAAAAAAAGTCCTAATATAATGAAATAAAAATAGAAGGAATTAAATTAAATAATGCTTTGCAAACACTTACAGTCCATAAATCTGTGGAGCAATTTCCAGACGGTTCAGATGCATGTACAGCTCAATATCATGTTTCTTCAGCAGATGATCCTGAATTTGGTTTACCTTCGCTACAATAGCAATAGATGGGCCTAAGTCCTGTGGCCTTGCAAATGGCATAGGTGTAATCATCATATCTTTCTCCTGCAGACACAGAAAACGGGGAAAAAAAAAGAACATCCCATGAAGCCTTACTGTCTAAAGGGATTGTCTACAAGAGATTTGTTTTGTTGTAATCATTGGCTTCCAAATAAACATAAAAATATTAATAACTCGTTTCTTTTCCAGGAAAAGAGGAATCTCAAGTATCCACTTCTGTGGAAGGTATTGTGGGATTCCCCTTCCCAGGCGTGCCAAGGTTCATTGCCTCGTTCTGCACATCAATTTTTACGTGCGTGCTTTACTTTTCATGCTCTGACAAAGTGTTGACAGCTTTATTTTAGCTTTAATATCAGCAGACTGAGTCAGTCCAGAGCAAAGCAGATGAATGGTAACTTAGTAGAGAATATATGCCCTCAGAGGACAATAAATTGCATACCAAATAGGAAATAACTTATTTTCAAACAATCCGTTCTAAACAGGCTTCCCTTGCTCAGAAAAGCTGGTGGCTGTACTTTGAAATCTACACAATTTTGATAAAGCATCAGAAAACTGTTAAAGTAAAAAAGAAATAGAACAGTGAGATGAACCTCATGGTTAGAAGGTAGTTGGTTGGACCTAAAGGTTGTGCAAAACTATGTCATGATCTAGAACATGGCATACACCAAGTGAAAACAGAGGAGGAAAACTACTAGAGTATTAGCATCCCTGAACCTGATACTGCTTTAAATTTGTTCTTCTTGCAAAAGAGTGAAGTACTATTGAAAAAGAGACAGAATGCTAGAAAGAAATGCAGCAAGTAATGAACCCCACTGAATAGGAAACATGTAAAAAGGAGGATGAGAAATAAAAAAGAACAAGTCAAACCTATCGAGAGAAAGACTGGGGAAAGGGAAAGGGAGAATTAAGCTGCCAGGAACAATATTAAAGTTATAAAAGAGGGAAAATTGGAACAGTTAGAAGACAAGATTTTGCAATGACTTTGATTGCAATCTGTCATCATGGCTCTCTGACCTGAAAGCTTCACTTTAAAAAATAGTTATTGTTTTTCTACCCTTTTGCTCGATATATTGATAGAGAAGCATTATCAAGGTCAAAGGGTTAATGCTTTCAGAAGACTTCATTACAGCTTAAACTGTTGAAAGACAAATTCACTGGGTTCAATACAGTGAAAAGCACATTATTTTTAACTTTCAATAACAAAGAAAGTTTTTTTTGTTGTATAAACTATCCCCAAGGTTGTTTCCTATGATTATAGTCCCTCTTCAACTCCATTCTTTCTGTATCAGCATTTTAAGAGGAAGGAAGAGAAGCACCCATATTTCACAGTCATTTACAACATGGTTTAACATTCAGCGAACATCTAATAATTTCTACAAAAAAGGCTATTTTCTATGTTGACCTCCTTTGCTTGAAATATTTTTTCTTAATTATTCAGTTTCTGTACTGCAGAAAATATTGTATGATGCTGAGCAGTGATTTCAGGTAGAATGTTTCTGTTTGAGGATCTGATCGATTATAAATTGTATCTTAAAATCTGCTTAATTGTTGCTTTGCTATGGCAATTGCAGCAAAGGGACTGATCTGTCTATTACAGTGCGGTGATTTTGCCATGCTATTGTGGTACCCAGACATATTCATTTACGATGCCCTAACAAATCTCTTGACAAAAGCTCCCTCAGACTGTCCAATAAAGCTCACTGAAATGACATCCTTTCATTCAAAATCTTTTCTGTTCTACCAAACAGAAATTTTAAATAAAACATCTAGCATTTTACGGCCTAATAAGAAATGTTGCTACTTACTTAAATACTAAAGTTCTTCACAGCTGCAGGTACGCTGAGAAAGGATATTTCTCCTACCTCCTTTTTTAATTATTCTATTAACTTCTTTATTACCAAATCGGACAGCCTTCTTTTCACCCTGATTTTTGTTTCTCCATTGTATGGCTATTTCTTATTGTTGTTTCAGACCCATTTCATTATTTTCTTGGTCACACGCTAGAATGCAAAATACTGAAAAAGGGTATCCACTAATCTCCTTCTAATCTACATAGAAAAACACTCTTAAAGTATGATATGATAACATTGCCTTAACGTTAAATGCCAGTCTATAGTAATTTTTTGTATAAACATATCAATTCATTTTTGAAACTAATCACAGAAGTCTGTAACTGTACGTATTCATAGACTGTGCATGTTCCATCAGTTGGCACATATCTGGGGTACGAACTTTACTGTGGTTTATTCAACTTGAGTTTAACTTCAGCTTGACTGCTGCATCCACTCATAACCCTGATGACTCAAAAGATCTGTATTTTTAAGCTTTTCTCGCTTGGAGGCATAGATTCTTGTATAGCAATCTCAACATTAGAATCTTTCTACTTAGTTGAACTTGTAATATGAGAAGACTAGCTAGTTACCCAGATTAGCCTTTACATGATTAGTTGTCTGTGGGTTTAAAGCCATCTTTACAGAATTAGAATATAGACTCTTATAAACACTGGCTCAAGCGTCAAAAGATTCCGAATATCAAAACTAACGCAAGCTTCCTCTTACGGAGGAGTGCCAAAACTGGAGTTACTTGTCACTTGCAGCATTTGTGCACCTTGGCATAATGCAGCACAGACACATTGCTGACTGTCAGACTGACTGACTATCAACATGGCTAAGTGCATCAAATAATATATGCTGGCTTGCCATTTTTAAAAGCATGAGATAAGTAAGTGGTATCCATCAAAATGCAGTTCATCAGCATCTCAGAAATTAACCCCATTGACAGAAATCTTCAAAGCATGACAGAATCTGTGGGGACGGCAGTTGCAGTCAGTAATCAGTGCCTTGACTGTCCATGCCTCCTGATTTGGTGCACTCCACCAAGAAGCTTAGCGGATGACTAGAGTGCATATGATATGCCTGTTGTCTCCTCTCACGCAATTTAGTTGAGAAAATGACAATACGTTTAGTCAGTTGAAATAGCTCCAAAACATCACATCAGCTGGTGTGAAAGAAACAGCCCAAACAGAAAGATGCTCAAATAAACTAATACAACCGAGCCGCCAAAATGTTTAACTAGAAATGACTCACAATGCCTGTGCCTAAAGCACAGAAGCCAAGTGGACAGCATGATACTGTGCCCCTGCCCATACTCACTATATATTAAGCTGCCTCATGAGACAAAACATCCGTTTTCTTTTTGTGAGCTTCTAAGTCTTGGGAAACATTTGAGTGCATGGGTTTAGTCATCTACTGCTAACATGAAATATAACTGATCAATCCCAAAGGGATGCGGTTCACAATAAAAAGACAAAAAGAGGGACAGCCCAGGGATGTGCTATACTGTTCACAGGAGAGCATCAGGTTCATCTCTAAGAACAGTTTAAATATGGATATCAGCGAAACGCAGCTGAAAAATTCAGATCAAGTATTAGGAACAGAGTCACCAAATCCTGCCACAAAACATTACCTACCACAACACGAACTGGAATGGCTGGCGGTCGATACTAATACAATTTATATATTCATGCATTTAGGAAACAAATGCTACAGCAGTAAAGAGAGGCTAGGACATAGCACAAGTATAAACCGTGGACAGATTTCTCTCATTAACCACTAGGGAATGGAGTAGCTGGAGAATCTCCTCAAATGGCAATTGGGAGTAATGGAACCAACTGTTAGAGGCTATAAAATGTAACATGTCTCTCAGAGCACATGCTTTCATTGCTTGCTTTGTGAAGATTCAGACTTTATTACGTAGCTAACCCTCAAAGTCATGACTGTAAAAGGCATACGTACAAGAAAGGATTATTAAAGATTATGCATGTTTGCAAAGAACAAGAACAAACAACTAGATACTAATCCATGCGCTTTGCATTGTTAATTTTTTATGCCATGAAAGGACTGGAAAGGGCAATGTTAACTTTCACCTTCTACCCAAGCACTGCAAATCTGTAAGCAGACCTAGTTATTTCCCAGAATAAAATTCAACCTCAAACTTTACCACCTCTGTTACAGAAATTGGAACAAATACATCTGAATACACTGAATTCTGAAAAGCTGCACTCAGAGAAACATGTCTCACAGCTTTGTTGTTGGAATAAAAGTGACTATGTAATAAGTTCATAAAATTTGTATCTCATACGCTTTATCCTTAGTTACTGAGAATTATGTAAAAACCCAAATCCAAATAGTAATTTATAACTGTAAATAGCTTAGGCCAAGATGCTCCATGCCTAATAAAATATACACACAGATATGTTTAAACATTTAAAGAAAATAGAAGCTTTTATGTGAGTCTTGGGTGAACATCTTTTTCTTCAACAGACAGGCAAAACCACCTCTCAAACTAGTACTCCCTAATTACAGTTTGCAAATACAGGTTTTGGTGCACACCTGTGGACATCCAAACCCAACCAAATTCTTATTAATTTTTTGTTAACTCTAGATACTCATGCCATGCTCTATGTGAAAAATGCTGAAGTGAATCAAGCTGGAACTAAGTTTGGAGGACAACTCTTTTAGGATATATTACACTAGAAGTCTTGGCAATACCCGTAATGTGGCTATGTTTTGCTAGAGCCTTCTACATACACTCCATCCCACAAATAATTTTTCAGAATTAAAAAGAGAGAAATGTAAACAAGGAAAGAGACAGGAAAAAAGTATTCAAAGGAAATCTTGAGCAATTGACTGAGGGAATTGTCCCTCATGCCAGGCATGAAAAACAGTTACAGGCAAGGACTAGATGGTCCCTAGAAGGTCACTGCAAAGAAGTGTTAGGTAGAACTAAACTCAGAACACAGAAAAAGCTTTTCTATGAAAAGAAGCAACATACTAAATACAGTGGTGTCTGTATAGCTACAGAGGAGATATGAGGGCATGGACATTCCCTCTGTTTGAATACCCTGAGGTCAAGAAGAAAAAAAGTAAGAAAATGGAGTGACGAAGTCAGGGAAAGATGCACCCTGACCTTTGATGGACAGTCTATGATTAAAGTTTCGGTTTCACAGCAAATTGTTTATGTTGTAAACAGCTGAAAACAATTCAAGCCTCAATACGTTAAACACTGCCTATATATATTTACTTAACATGATATTTGCACAGGTTTTGGGCACGTAGATGTGCCTATGACAGGCATTCTTCTGAATGCTACACAAGAACATCATTCATACATAGGAGAAGCTGTGTTTGCACATTTGGCTTTTGATTACCAAGTGATCTTTCAACAGATAGGAACTCTCAGCTGGAAGACTTTCCACAAGTGCTTATGACCAAATTCTGAAGAACCTCTAAAGAATATGAACTTGGTTGAATGTGGTTTAACCAAGTTGTTTAAGAGAAGATGCCTTATTAGCTTCAAATTACTTCAATCATATTAAAAATCACATTAGCTTAAAAATACAATAAATACATTTTAAAGCAATATTTACCTTCTGACTGTCGTGTTCAAAAGTTGAAAACCAATGTTCTGCAGTTTTCATAAGACGTGTGAACATTGCACTGAAGGGGAAAAACCCAGAAACTTGGTGTTAATAATGTATTACAAATAAAAGCAAATTAAATGTAAAGGAAGTTGTTAAAACTTACTAGGCATCATGTTCCAGATATTCAGGATTCAAAAGAACTTTCATTTCCTCGCTGAAAAAGGCAACAGTGAACAATCCAAATGTGAATGTTTATTTTTGGTCAGCGTTCTGCATGTACTATTATGTATTTACAAGCCAACTTTCATATAAAGTGCAAATGAGAAAACTAGCCTTTTTAATTAAAAAGAGCAACTCCATTGAACAAATGAAGTCTTTCCTTTTTATAAAGATCAAAAACAAATTAGCTGCCTTGTCTGCACTACAATGAAGTAACCATCTAATTATTCCAAATAACAAATTACTGAATGTCACAATGTATTATTTGAATATGCTTGATCTAGAATAATTGATTGCTGCACAATCTATCACTGTTTGTCCCAAACAAAAAAAATATGGTTACTGGTCAAATATGCAGTATCAAAACATTAATTTATTTTGGTTTAATAGCCTGTATTTTTATTGTACTTTAACAACAATTAATCAGTGACAGCACCTCTTTTCCATCTACTTTGCTGCTTAGCTCTACTTTTTCAGTGGGGATGAACAGAATGCTGTGCATAACACATGGTTATTTTAAGTTAGCACTGAAGAGCATCTTCTAGGTAATTTCATGATATCTAAGGACAGACATTGAATAAAAACACACACTTGTAAATAATCTACATCCTTATGCTTAACTGCCTTTGGACAATCACATTGAGGGGTGCTAACAGAGGTTATATTATATATATAATATATATAATATATATTATATTATATAGTACACATAATTAAATTGGCTTTTATTCACTGCTGGAAAAGAGAGTGCAAAAAGACAAATGGAAAGAAATGACCTAAATATCACAAGTGATACAAGAAGGCAACTAGTATCTTTTAAAAAAAAAAAAAAAGCTTTACATATAGGGCAAGGAAAAAAGCATCTGAATTTGGTTGACAGACAATCATGTGTGACATAATATTTTATACCTATGTGTATGATTACATGCACACACACACACAGTTTGAGCGAAATGGAGAATCAATAGCTGAACTTAATGTTACTACGAAGTCAAAGGATAGTCAGATATTGCAGCTACAACATTGCAGGTGACGAAAGAAATATAAATCACAACAATTTGTCTACATGGAATTTTTTCTCTTTTAAGATATGAGGAAAGAGAGTTGGTAACATGTCCATTCTATGTAGTTCTCTAATCTGCCTCCTCTCTGCAATGACAAAAACTAAACCATTTCTGGCAATAAGACTAGGGTGAAACAGTAGGTAGGTATGTAAGCTTTTTGATTAAGGTTTTCCTTAGGTTTCTTGTCTCCCCTTTTTTTGCCAGCTAATACCTGTGAAGGGGGCAATGTCTACACATTTAAGCCCCCTTTCAGAAGCTGTAGTAGAGAAGATGAAATAAGGACACTCCCATCAAAGCACGAGGATGCAACAATTTCTGATATCAATTTATCAATTATAAATAAAGAATTAAGGAACACATATTTATAAGTTCTAGTCCAGCCAACTTACTTATTTTTTTAAGAAAGTGGATTTTTAATACTATACAAATAAAACACAATGCTTGCCTTGGTTGTGCAGCTTCACTGGCATGTGAAAAAGCTTGGTGGTCACAATGCAGGATAAAGACAATGGGAGCTAAAAGTTCATGCATACCCTAAACATAGAAAGAAGCAAAAGTATAGTAAGATTTTCCAGTCATATAATAGTTCCTAATGCATAGCATCAGGCAGCCAGCAATATTAGGTGCAGACTAACTAAAAGCATGAACATTTACATTCGTAACAGAACGGTTTCATAATCAATGGCTTTTATCTTAAATTCTGATTAAATCGAAGTGTTTATTCTTCTATAATATACAGAAGCAAGTTATTCTCCCTTTTTCTGACATAACAGACAACAAATTGGCAATGGTAGGCAACCCTGCACCTGGCAGTTTACTCCAAGATCTATGTTCATAAATATGAATTTTATTTATGATAATTACAATCATGATCCACAGTACAAAGATCTGCAATAGGGAGAAATTACAAAATTTAAAATTATTTTTTATTTGATAATGTTCCAAAATCATAGATAAAAGCATAACAGTAACCTTCAGAGGAGACAAGAGCAGCTATTTGGGAAATTAGAACATGAAGCTTCCATTCCTACAGACATGAGAAATAAAATGAGGGTTTTTTCTGTTTTTTTTTTTTTTTAAATTGTTATGTCAATATTAAAAATAAACTCATTATAACACAATGCATAGGACACCTAGTACTGTTCCATTACAGACTATTACTTACATATGCAATCTATATTAAGATACAGAAAAAATACAGAAACATGCAGGAATCAGAACAGAAAAAATTGGTGGATAGTCAAGGACTTGGGCAAGCATTAGAAGCATGGCTGGGCCACCCAGGCCAGCCATTGGTGCTTTTACACGGAGCTCACCAGGAACAAAAAAGGAGTCTTGATTTGCCTTGATTCACCTGGGGCTTGTCAATTTGTTATCAGGAGCAGAAGCAACCGCTTCAGGAAACAGGCAATCCAGTTGGCAAGCAGCAATGCACTGGCAGGTAAAACTATAGCCTGCAGAATGAAACCTCATCTTTAGCAGACATTCATCCCCTTCCCTCAGCTTAGATCAGAGAAAGGGAGGATTTGGGGTATCATAACTGGGGAATTTGGTTATGTCAGGGGAGTTGGGCTCCCAGTGGTAGACTAGGACGGCAGGTAGGAACTACGCAAGCTACAGGTTGGGCTGGGGGTCAGCCATACAAAAGAAGTGTGGGGAGCCCTTCGGTGATGGAGGGGATGTGGGATGAAAGGTTGAGACCTGTCTGGCTGCCTCTGGACGCAGGGATCACTCCAAGGGGAAGGAACTCCTGACCTCAGTCCAAAAACACCAACTACAGCCAGGGCTTGCTGCCAGGTGCCCAGGCTACCCCTGCTGGGTCTCGCTCTGGGTGGAGTCCTTGCCCGGCTGTAGGAGGGAGAGTGTGCTGCCAGCAGTGCTCCAGTTCAAAGGTGCAACTACTTCACCGAGTGGAGCCTCAGTCCCAGCTCCAGGTGAGTGCTCTGGGCAGACAGGGGTGCCAGGAAGACCATCTTGTCTATCCTGCTGGCAGAAAGAGCACTGGGGCTGGCCCGTCAAGCTCAAAGGCATTTTAGGCTGCTATCGGGAGTCAGATGATGGGTCCCCAGACAGGAGCTGTTCTACTTTTATGCTTGCAGTTCCAAGCTAGGAAGTCTCTCCACTTACTTTTCCAGCCCTTTCAGTGATGGACAGACATGAGCAATGAAAGAGTTACACACTTGTGCAGCTACCCTGCTGCTTTGCTTGTGTATCAGTTGATATTCTATGTAGCATTTGAGGAGTACTCAGTATCAGCTTCATATGTATCAAACAGATCCATTAACTACTAAAAACCTTTGATTTTTATTGGAAATAATGGGGATTTTCCTGAAGTGGGTCAAACTGAGCAGAGAGGTAGATGTGGAAACCCTCTCTAGATCATTATCTATTTTGAGTGTGCTTGGATGCATTTTAGTGAATCTTGTCTGTTCGTAAGAGGAAATTCCAACAGCTAGCAGCGTTGAAGAAAAAAAAAGAGATTTGGAAATTTCTCTGTGTGTTATCAACTGAAATCCTAGGAAATTTAATTTTAATTTCTTCAGGACTGAGATGGCTGTTATAGCCTCAACTGTAGGGTTGCAGCAATAGTGGTCAGTTGACTGGGCAAAGCTGAAGCCAGCAAAACTACTGAAGTTTGGACGTTTTCTTTCTCTTCCTATTTCTGAACCTTTAGGGTCTACTTCAAAAGATGAAGGCTAAGTAGAAATTCAGTTAAGGGAAAAAAAAAAAAGAATTAAACCCAATGTAGCCACTTGATTTCAGGAGCCGATGTAAAATTCCCAAACACAACACTATGGGTTAGATTACAAATTGACAACTTTAGATTTCTGAAAGTCTTATGGTCATACCAAGAGGGAAAGGAATAGGAGAGACAGAGAGATAGGTCCAGGGTTAGACAATACATATAAGTGGCAAAAATATTTAAATAAACTGGAGATAACCTGGGTTGTACTTTCATACATACTCACAGCCCTCGGTTAATTAACAGCTCCACATCTAATCTTTTATTCGTCCTGATATACTAACATGAAATAAGAGAAATGGAAATGCCAAAAACTTGACTACCTAATAAAACTACCACCTAAGCTGTAAACATATAAGCTGAAGAAAAAGAAAGAGGACATAAAATAAGAATTAGTTATAAAAGATAAAAGCACATCATACATTCTTCCAACATAATAATATATCAACTTTATTATAAAGTAGAATCATAATGTGGCTGCCCACATACAACAAAAACAAAACAAACAGATGATGAAATATCAGGATTTCAAAAAGATACCTCTGATCTTTCAGTTACAAGAGTACTTCAAATGTTTAGAGATTTTTAGCTTGGCAAGAAAAGCCACCAGTGTAATATGCATAGACATATTTTTTCAATGCTGCAGTTTACTAAAACTCTTTAGTGTTAATAAATAAGTTGACAGAGCTCAGATAATTTTATGACACTTCCCAGCTACAACAAAATATTGATTTCATAATACAGTCTATGGTTTAGAAAGAAAACCAGATATATAGCATTTCTATAACGAAAACTGGATCAATGCATTTCAAAATTACATTGACTTCTCTAAGGGCAATCAAATCATGAGTGAACAATAGTTAGCCTAGTGATTTAGCTTAATTGTCACTATTTCATTTCAGTGTAACTAGGACCAGAATTTTGGCACCAGTCTTACAGAAGAACGCTAAGAGTAATTTTTACATATTCTTAAGTACAATATACTATTCTCTTTAGATTTTATATTTACAGCTGCTATTTAAAAATTCAACAATCCCAGTGAGGATTCTGTCTTTAAAATCTGTAATACAGCTTCACAACATCCTACTCCATTTGACTAGGGGCAGGATATCTTTTTCCTCATCAAATAAAATGTTACTTCACACTGGTCAAAAAACCACAAACCCTACTACAAAGACAACTTTCATGCATATATGCATATTAAACAAATACTATTGATTGCTTCTTGTAAGACTATATGCTGATGCTATGCAATAGTTTCAATAAAATGTTGTAAACTTCAGATACACTTTATTTACATTTATAAGTATGCAAATTGTCAAGGAACTATAACTTTTTCCAAATATTTTGAAAGAGAAACATCGGGTCCTGTACAGATGCTGACAGACAGAAGTATAAGTTTTCATTTATTGGCCAAGTGTTAGAATTCTGTTAGCAAATATAGCTCTTGTATGTGGTCATACAAGTGAGAGAGGAATTCTCATGGAGAACAGGACCAGTCCCATGACGGATACTGAATATGAAGACAAACTCCTTAATTTAGGCTTTGTATTCAGGTCACTGTGGAGAGAGCAGCTTGGAGGTGATCTGTTATTGATGAATTAATGGTAACCTTCATTATTTTCAAGAACATATGCTAGGCTTTGATGTAGTGGAAATTATTATGGGAAGTGGGGCTTGAGTCAATGATAAAAACAGACCCAGTAAAAATAGTAGGACAGGAAGATTGACTGCAACATAGGTATTTGCTAAAAGAGGGAAAAAAACATATCCTGTCGCCACCACAAACTCTATTTCCTATTAGCTAATTCAGGAAGGGTACTGATGGACATGAAAGAAATGTTATCTAAAAAGAGAGGGACACAGGGACAAAAAAGCAGGATTGTTACTAATAAGCTAACAGGAGCATTAATTTAAAAACAAACAAACAAACAAAACAACCCTTTTAAAGTGGGGTAAGAAAAATGAAAAGCTCCTAATAAAAGTGACACATGTCCACAACAAGAGAGGAAAACCACAATCATTTGCTATTTTGTGGACTTGGCACAGCACCACGAGACTTGGGTGATACACTGAACACACTTCAGAGAGATTAAATCGAGAGTTTTTCATTATCCAAATTTATTTCATTTTCTGCACTTCACCTCTCCCCCTTAGTCCTGTGGCAACCCCTTCCCGGAATTACTGCACTACTAATGCACACCAGTTGAAAACAGAGGTGAAGAAGTTTTCTTTGTCAACAGCCTGTAGGCTCGCAAAATTGAACCTGTTCTTTTATCTGCCTATGTTCATTTAGCCCACCAAGCAGTCTTTATTAAAGCTGAGGCATCAGGCAGTCAAAGTTCATTAATACCATTTATATAATCTCTGCAGTTTCAATTAACTCAGCAAGACATTCTACTACATGATAACAGTCTCATTAATTCAATAAAATCCCATAACTATTAACAATATGGTCTATGTTAAACGGGGTGTCACCTAGTAGAAAATAATAGCTTTAACAGCTTGTGATGAAACTCAGGGCTTTTTTTTTTCTTTTTTAAATTTGATCTGGCTAAATATTCCATCCTTATGTAGAAAGGTATTATTTCTTGGTAAGGAATCAAGAGGATTTTAAATATGAGCAGAGGGTAATTAAGTCCTTTTAAGTCATATCAAAGAGTAAAATAATACTTCTTGTTCAATAAATGATAGACTACATTAGCTGGAATGTGTTCTTCCATTTTCCCATCATCAGTACTCTGTGCTATATTCACTACAAATGGGAGGCTGAATACTGCTGAAGTGTTTTCTTTAGCAGTGCCCTTCAAAATACAGCTCACAAATCTCCTTTTTTCTTTTTATCATGCAAGACTATTCCTTACTTATAGTCTGTCAAACATGAGAAATAGCCAGGTGATGAAGATTTAATATGTTTGGTAACTACATATTTTATTTTTGATATAATCTGTAAGACAGTTCTTCAGAAGTAACTGTTCCTTCAACTCATGTGTTGGTCTTTTCATGAAACACCACTAATTTCCTGGCTTGAGGACAGGGTGGTCACAGACTATGCCTGAAAGCATACAGTGTCTATGAAAAATCTTCACATTTACGGAACCTCTGTATTTCTGTAATGAATTTTTTTTGTCTATGTGAAGCTTGCTGCTCTACCGTTTATCCTTTGTCCACGCACATGATATCCCTCAGTCTGTCAGTCCCTACTCACCCTACAGTTAATAGCCTGGAGAAACAAATACAAATATACTTACGTAGATAACTCTGCGTATTGGTCTTGCTACATTAATTTAGTATCAAGCTTATACTCACTTCAAAACCTTCAGAACAAATGTTAAATTAATTTAGCCCGCATCCCATATGGATGCATAGTTAGTGCAGCTTTAAGGCTTTCTTTACCATTTTATCAAAAATGGTTTGAGCAGGCTCTCCATCAGGTAACACTGTAAAAGTGGTATTTGTAGCACCCTTATCCTTCAGTCAACAGGCATTTGTCAGCTGCATTGTATTTGGATGCTACAGGGTTAGATAAAGGATCTATTCGCTAATGTACCACATGGTTTTAGCACTTTGAGAAAGAACTTAAAATATTACATAAAACTTAAAATAGTAACTTTGCCCAAATTTCAGAAGTCACTATTTATGTTTTTTGTTTATTCAGTACCTTTTTTAATCCTACTGCATACTTTCTTTCTTTACGTAAGCACAGAAAACCTTTCTTTTTCTTTCTTAACCAACACTGAAGAAAAAGATGTTGTTTATTAAGAAATTTGAAGTTAGACAACTTAGCAACCTTAAAGAAAACAATTTGAGGGACTGTCTTATGAGGAAAAAGCATATGTTATTCAGTGAGCTTACTTTTCTTACTATCCAGCTGACAAGCAGCTCTGATTACTTTAGCATTATGATACAACTTCAGATACAACAGAACTACATTATTGTCAAACCGTATAGAAGATGTTGAGTCAATGAATGCCACCTGTACAGTATTTTCATTACCTGTTTATAAAGCAACTGCTCATTTTCTCTGGCATAGCAGAACAGAACATCTGTAAGAATTTTCCTCACATTCTCTTGCTGGAAATACTGCATTTCAGGGAAGCTGAAAATGAAGAAATACAGTGAAAGTAAACAATATAGCGCACAGAATCTCAGTTGCTGGCCTTCTAGAAACGCTTTTAGGTAAGACAGCACCTCCCTTGTCTGCTTTCCCACCGCTCTGGAATTGTGGGTGCTGCTAGAGTAAGAATACTTCTAAAGACTTGTTATATTTGGTTTGCAACCAAAATTCTGAACCATATTCTTTAATATACATCAGTCTGCTACATAGATATGATATCACCAGTTATATTTAAATAAGTAATCCCTTTTAACATTATGAAAACTAGAGATCTGCAAGAATGAAATACAACGGCAGATTGTTTTAATCGTCAACTTCTTACACACAGACAATCCACTGAAAATGAATGACTTGGAGAATCTAATCCAAATAAAATGATGTACCATATGAGTATGTTCCCAACTGCCTAAAGGATCAAGTTCCTTTCCTCCTCAATGTCATGAAAACAAGTTGAACTGAAGCAGAATGAAAGGAGATGGAATGAGAGGCAGTAACTGAAGCGAAGATCTACCCTCTCCCTGCTGCATGCAGACTCTTACTGTCAAACCTAGCAGCCCAGAAGACCGTTCTGGTGCCAGGTGGCACAGCATCCCAAAAGTAACTTAACTCCAAGACTGTGCTCCACTGATTGTCAGTCCTTCACCCATGAATCTAAAACTTGCTAGGAACGCTTAGAGAAGATGCGTGATCATAAACACCTAGCAGACACTTCTCCTCCCCTAATAAGAACAAGTCAGTTAAAACTAAAAATGTTGCAAACAGTTACCTATTGATTAATTTGATTCAGGTACTGGAAAAATAAGCACTGAAGATCAAATCTCCATAGATAAAAAACATTCTTTACATGACATGCTCCCATTTTTTTAATCTGTGTTAGGTTGGCAACTGTAACTGGATCATCAGTCTGCCCTGCAGTTTCACAAACAGTGCTTAGCCCCGCTCTTCATTTTTCTCAAGATGAAAGCTGGGCAAAGGAAGAGTACAAGAGCTACAATATGTTAAAGAATTTTGTAAAATTTCCAGTTCTAAACTGGAATAAAATGGGAGAAAAAAGAGTAGGTCAGAAGAAACATGTACACAAGAGTTCAATATTTCATGAACATTTGAAAAATGATTAGCATTTTAATGACAATATTATTAAAATATCTCACAACTGACAGGAAAACCAGTATCCCAATTTTCTTGAGCTCTAAGCAAGCTCCAGTATATCTTACTAGCATTTTTTGTGATGCAACAAAATTAGGTATTTCACTGTCTTTAGTAACTGTCTCAAATACACCTTAAAATTATGAAATCATTTGGTACTCTGGCAGGGCAAATATCCTTTTAAGTGAAATAGAATGAAGTGGAACTAGTGTGAGAATAAGGGAAAAAAGCTTCTGGGAAAATCCTGTTATCTGCGTATAATCCAGGAAAATGCAAGTATTTACAATCTGTAACTATTCTGAAGCAGCTCTCACCTGTGCATCCTGCTCCTCGACTGTTGGAAGTAGGAAATAAAGTGGTTATGCAGGATGCACTTTAATGAACAAACAAAAGTGTTTTCATGCTTACTGAAGTAACTAGATGGCAAAAAATTTCATAAAGCAACCACCCCAATCCACATCCAGCTATGTGGAGCAACAACAAATAAAATAAAAAAAATCTGGAAAGGTGTAATACCAAAAAGAAAGAAAAAGGTAAAGTTGCACAAAGAAAAACAGAGGAATACTTAAAAAGACAACAAGAGTAGGCCTCAGGCTTGATGATTGCTGAAATAAAGGCTATAATATTGTCAGTTTTAAAACGAAATCACATGGATTGCAGATAAGTTTTCTTCAAGCAAATTTTATTTTTCCTGCTTCCCAAGTCTGAGCTACAATGCTAAACTTTAGACCAGTTATATTAAGGCTGTCGTAAAGCCTGTCATGGAGAAACAATATAGGGAATTATAATAAACTACTTCAGATAAAACTATTAGACATGGTTTAGTGGGCCTGGTGGTGTTGGGTTGACGGTTGGACTCGATGATCTTGGAGGTCTCTTCCAAGAAACATGTACACAAGAGTTCAATATTTTATGAACATTTGAAAAATGATTAGCATTTTAATGACAATATTATTAAAATATCTCACAACTGACAGGAAAACCAATATCCTAATTTTCTTGAGCTCTAAGCAAGCTCCAGTATATCTTACTAGCATTTTTTGTGATGCAACAAAATTAGGTATTTCACTGTCTTTAGTAACTGTCTCAAATACACCTTAAAATTATGAAATCATTTGGTACTCTGGCAGGGCAAATATCCTTTTAAGTGAAATAGAATGCAGTGGAACTAGTGTGAGAATAAGGGAAAAAAGCTTCTGGGAAAATCCTGTTATCTGCGTATAATCCAGGAAAATGCAAGTATTTACAATCTGTAACTATTCTGAAGCAGCTCTCACCTGTGCATCCTGCTCCTCGACTGTTGGAAGTAGGAAATAAAGTGGTTATGCAGGATGCACTTTAATGAACAAACAAAAGTTTTTTCATGCTTACTGAAGTAACTAGATGGCAAAAAATTTCATAAAGCAACCACCCCAATCCACATCCAGCTATGTGGAGCAACAACAAATAAAATAAAAAAAATCTGGAAAGGTGTAATACCAAAAAGAAAGAAAAAGGTAAAGTTGCACAAAGAAAAACAGAGGAATACTTAAAAAGACAACAAGAGTAGGCCTCAGGCTTGATGATTGCTGAAATAAAGGCTATAATATTGTCAGTTTTAAAACGAAATCACATGGATTGCAGATAAGTTTTCTTCAAGCAAATTTTATTTTTCCTGCTTCCCAAGTCTGAGCTACAATGCTAAACTTTAGACCAGTTATATTAAGGCTGTCGTAAAGCCTGTCATGGAGAAACAATATAGGGAATTATAATAAACTACTTCAGATAAAACTATTAGTGTAAATCATTACTGTGGTCATCTCACAGAGGTGATGACAGGTAAGCACAGAAACATAACTAATTAAGGCCAGAAAGGTGCTTTGAAACCCTTCGATGAAGGACCTGAATCAAGAGACAAGGCAGACAAGACACCGTGGCTTAAACGCAGCAATGCTGAAGTCTTGAGAAAGGCACCGGGATGAGGGGTGTAACGTTTTCCTGGCACCTGGTGGGGGTAATGGTAGACCATCATTTGGAAGCTTGTATGCACTTGTACTAATCATATTACTGTAAAGGAAGGACACAGCTGAGACCAAAAGTGCATTACAGCAGATGGCAATCGACATAATTTAGGGGTTTGAAGAGATTATTTCTGAAGGACTGTTATTCAGGCCTGCCCTATGAAGTTTAGGAAGAGAAGACTAACAAAGAAAACTCAAAAATACACAGAGATATCTGTGAGGATCTAATAATGCCAGAGATTGTGACAGAAAGGATAATAACAAACTCAGGAATAAGCTGGCTGAAGTATTAATTATAGTAAATGTAAATACAAGAGATCATGAGGGAACTATCAGTTCAGGATGGATTTTTATGGAGAATGTCATTTTATGATTAAAGCACTGTTTTAGAAATACAGTATCCTCAAATCAGGCAAGGTAAGAATACTTTTCATGAGCACTAGAATATTACATTTAATTACATTTCTGAGAAAGACTGCATAAGGACATGGGAATTTTGCTAGACTGTTTTACCACAACTGCTGCAGTTAAACAACGGCACATTCAAGTCCCTGCTTTCTGAAAGTGAAGACCAGCGCGAGTTAGTTATCATTTTTTAAAACCTTCCTTTAGTCCATTTAGGGGCCCCTACACCAGAGGCAGCCAGACGTTGACACAGAAGAAACTTAGGGTAGCAACCAAATAAAAGGATGCACAAATACTTTATGAAACAAATTTGGCGGCAGACAGAAATGAGGCTCTTAACCACAGCCACGGAGTGACCACCTTTTCTTTCATGAACAGATTCCATCCCCTGCCATTCCTCAACCCTGTTACTCAGCTGGAACAGGGAAAGCTACTAAACCAGAAAAAATGGAAGATGCTCTTGCAGCTGCAAAGGTTTGGTAAAGAATAATAATAACCGCCTCCCCATTATTTCTTGAAAAGGAATAAATTGGTGTATAAAGGTCCCTTCCAGCAGTCCCTTCTCTTACATAGAAACTAGATTTTGTCTCCTGTGGTCACAGTGGATTGCTGTTTCTTCCCATCTCTTCTATATGCTTAGGAAGGATGTAGCTGCCTAATGGCTTCCTCATTGCCTTTTTTATGGGTGGGGTTGCTTTTTGTTATTTGGGAGATGGAGAGTTTGAAACAGCAGCACCCACCACTGCTCATCTTCCCACAGCTTCCATCGTCCTAAACTGTGACTGTTATTCCTGAAGCAGAAACTAGGTAGACCAATATATAAAAATACTACTACAAAAGAAAAGAAATCCACTTGATTAGTCTACTGGAAATACCCCCTAAGCATTTTGTTTTCTTAAATACTGGAGAGAGAAAGAGGGTAATCAAATCTAGCCATTTACAGTCCTAGATGTACAAGGTGATGCCAGCAAGTAGACTGGTATTTTGATTTGACTGGTAGCTAGACGCTCTTGCATCTGCCAATCTGCTGATTTCCATTTCTGCAGAATATTTTTAAAAATTCTTCTTTATCACTTACCTTCTTAATCATCACAAAATAAATCAGCATTGTTCCTTGGTATATCTTTTGAATGACAGTAGTTAATCATTCCATTCTTAGGTCTGTTATGAGTTACTATGGTGCTAGTTCATACACACCTTCCTTTCTTAGTAGAATAATAGAATGCAGTATTATAGACATATCTTGGTTGGTACTGCTATCTACATCTGAAATAAGGCTTTTACTTGCATTATAGTAAACCTCCCTTACCCTCCTTCCCACCCTCAGTTTTAGAAGCTTCTCACTTGAGATAGAAAGAGATGGTGTTTGGTTCCAGCTCAAAAGTACGTGTTTCTAGACAGCTGAAGGAAAATCCATTCTGAACCTCTCGTCTACCGTAAAAAATAAGTCACGTGATTAATCAGAAATGTTGATCACTAATGAGTTAGGACTAAACAAAATCCTTCCTTTCTTCCCTTGTAAATATTGGAAGTTCCTGTTGTGCAACCGGCAAAATATTATATTTTGACATTATGGCTTGGATTACTCTTACCTGACTTTAGGTGACTACAGTTTAGTTAGGTACAGGTGAGCTAGAAGCCTTTTATAATTGCTGAAGAAAAACATACTTCTCTACAGTGTGATTCATCAGACCTATACTAGACATTTACTTTAGGAAGAGACGATTTGTGTCCTAGAATTCTTCAGGTACATAGACTGTAAAAGATGATTAGCCCAGTTGTGAGCATCTATGTTTTACAAATCTAATTATTAGGTGAGATAAGGATTCACAAAATGCATATAAACACACACACACACGCGAACAAACTTTATCACAGTTCCCTTTAGGTAACAGAATTCTGAAACTTAAAACAATTTAAACCAATACCGATTTTAAAAGCATATTTCTACTAACTTTCCCCATCTATTATTACTACACTTCAGAGAATTCTAATAAAAACATTATAGAGTAAATTTTTTACTACTTTGATAGATGGGACTCTGGTTTGCTACTTTGTGTGCAGTTAGCATCACTCTCCACAGCATTATTTACTTGATGCTGTTGGGTGATGGAGTACTGAACTCGATGACAAAGAATATAAAAATATTTGTTAAGTAAGAAACGGAAGCTAGAAGGTAATGATCATGGTAACTGAATATAATACTCAATTATTTTAACCTTTAATAAAAAGCATTGTAAGTTAATGACAGATCTTTAAATTCCAACTCCAGGAATTTATTTAAAGAATGGAAATGAAAAGGACAACATTAAAGAGAGGGTACTTACATTCCAAAGCCAAGGAATGTAGAACTTACTGCTTCTTACAGTAATGATAGTTTACAAACAGATACATATGTATACACAAAATGCACACTGTGTTTTATGATTAGGCAAACAAGTGTATATAAATGCAAGTAGTTTATCAAATAAATTCAGGTTACTTCGATAAATTTTGCTCCTTCATTGTTTGACTTATGTTGATATTGATGACATATAATGTATGCTGCTATTGTTTCAGGTAGTCATTGTTTTGTATAAATACATAAATGGAAATTTCTTTAGTCACTATTACTGATATTAGTGACTATTACTCTGCCATTTGCCAGAGTGAGAGCCTGGACTTTGTATATATATATATATATATGTGTGTGTGTGTTTTTAAATAACAGTCTTACATCCAGCATAACCTCCATACAACTTTTCATTCTCCAATTATAGTTTAGATATGTATATATTTTAATCTTAGAACATCCTGAACTGTTTCCTTTAACAAACAAAAAATACCATCTGTGAGAATGCACATGAAAGCATACTCAGATTTTAATTATACATCTCATGGCAAAATGCATTCAAGAATGGGTCTAGGGACAGACATATAAAATATTCCAAAACCAGAGAGCAATGATTTCTTCTGCATGACTTTGTTTCTGTAAATGAAAATGTGTGAGCTTGGGATTTGTAAAATCTATGACTATCACCACTTTTTTCAAGTTATAAGGAAAAATATTTGCAATACAGTAAAATTTCACATGGTAGCAAACCAGTAATTGAATTTAATTAGATTTACACATCAGTCAATGCTTCCACTTTGAAAAGAAATGTTTTCAGGAACTGAGTGTTCTAACTCAAATTCCTAAACAGGAACGACCTAAGGGCCAAGAAGATGAAAACATAATCACAGTAATATTAGGACAAATTTTAAAAGGCATATGTGACAAATAACACTAGAAAACTGACAAATAAAAATAGAAATGCTTAACTTCTCTAGATGAGTGACATTTCCCTTACTAATTACAAACTGATTTTTTTACAATTGATTGAATAAGTGTTAAGAATTAAAGAAAGTCATCTGTTCAATCTTTTATTATGATCATAATTTAGTTAAAAGACCTTCCAGTTTCTCTTACCTTCTCTTTGCTTCACATGGAAAACTCTACTTTAAATTTCACATAGTAATACATTTCCTAATATCTTAATTTAGAAGAGCTTTTCTCCAATGACACCAATAAATCTCCAGGTTTTAATGTTTAACTCTATTTTCTCATTTTTTACTCCAAGAAAGATGTATTTTATACATTTAATGTATGTTTCTACACATTCACGTTCAACAATCCTGACATTTACACTAACCGAAGTCAAGAAAACACAATATAATGTATACCACATAAAAAACTGCAGAATCTAAATTTATATACAGAAATTTCTTTACAGATCTACATACGTTCTTGTCACATCTTGTTCAATCATTGCTCGAAGCTCTTTATCCTGGAAAAATTTATTCCAAAGACTCTGAAATAAGGAAAAATAACTGTATGAAACAGAGACTTCTACTAATACTTAAGGCTTATGTACTACACCAGCAAAGTACTGTACAAATATTAACTAATTAATCCTCAACATTCCTGGTAGATAGGCATATCAATATTTTATGGGTGAAAAAGAATGTTGGTGACCAGCCTAACGTATCTGAGAAAGTCAGTTTAGATCAGAGATTAAAACATTCAAGTTCCTGGATCCTTGTTCTAGGCTCACTCCATTCACTCACTGGATGGCTGCAGGTCTGAGAGTTACTTGTAGGGGATCTATGAAGAATATTTAGGAAGGCAGAGTAAATTCAAACTTACCGGAACCAGCAGCTCAACTGAAAAAAAAATCAGTAATTCACTCACGGAAAAAGGTCTATATCACCGTACTGTGCTACATTTCTCCTATGAATGTATGGACTCTAACTGGAAGCTGCTATAATTTCCATACTAAGAAATTGTTTGGAAGTAAGCTAGTTTGTCTTAGTGGAGGCAAAATCGAATAAGGAATGTATGATGATCAAATACCTATTACGAAAATGACATCATTCTAATGGTACATACACATAGTACAGATCAAGACTGGCCATTCTAAAAAATTTCTGATAGGGAAAACTGGGGTATTTAAAGCTCACCGTCAACATAAAAAAAAAATTAAATAAAAGAGTTTGAACTAGGTTTAGCTTCTTCTATATCTGTGCTTATGACCATTTCCATTCTTTTTCTTTGGTTTCCATGCCTTGTTTATCTGAAAGAAGTCAGCAAATGTTGTTGTTTGTATGCTCCAGAAAAAGTATTGTAAAGCCTATCTTTATTGTAAAGGGATGGTAGCTTGGCCATATTGATCAAAATGCAGCAGGAACAAAATCTATAGCAGTCTTTTCATGCAGGTTAGTTTTCAGATAGCAGCAGCACCAGTGAATGAAATATCATACAAAGAGAGTGGCTACAATACTTCCAGAATTTCTTGCTCCCCTGTAAACAATTCATTGCCATGGTGGCTTACGCTCCACAGAAAGGAAAGAGAAAGTAAATTAATGTTATCTAGCAGAAGGAAGGTAAAATAACAAAAAAGCAAATGTTAATCAGCTTCTACATTTGTGTTACAAACTATGAAAAAAACCCCAAACTTTAAAAGTATTTATATCCTTGACAATGTCTTAAGTAAAACTAGTATCTTTTTAACGCGCAGCTCTTTTCATGCAGCTAGATCACATATTGAAACTCCCCTGCCCCTGCTCCCACCCCAGTCCATCAGAGCGAAGGACGAAGGAAACAGAATCGTCGAAGGAAACAGAATCGTCATTGCGAAAAGGAAGCAAAACCCAGGACACTGAAAGAGTGAAACATTAAGTCACTGCAGAGGCTCAGAGGCCCTTCGGTCTGCATTCCCACGCCTGGTTTGGCCCATGGCTTTGTTTTATAGATTAATCCCCTGCCACATACTCTGACATGTTAACCTTTGTCTACTATCTCCTAAAGACATCATAGGCAGAAAGAAGGTTGTGCCACCGTGTAAAATCACAAACTGCAGCAGAAACACTTTAAATCTTTTACATTTGACACAACTTTCTGTCCAGCTGGATGCAAGAACTGTTTGGTGGCATACACAGTCATGCTGGCTGCAGAGCCACCAATGTGCCTATGATCAATACTTCCATGTTTCCACAAGCGAACCTATCTCTCCTTCTACGTTAAATATGAAGCAGAGTACCACACTAAATAAAAAAAAAATATGGGCTTCTATTTTTCTGAACAAAATGGAAACACAAGCAGTACCACCAAAGATATCTGTGACGGTCTTTCCAGGTGTAAATCTCTCAAATGCAGCCAAACAAATTATTTTCATGGTATTAAGTTATTTTGAAAACGTGATAAAAAAGAATTTTCAGAAGTGGTAACATAATTAATGGAGAAGCTTAAAGATATGTGCTATAAAATCCCTAAGAGTTTTTCACGTATAATAAAATGCAGCGTAAAAAAAAAAAAAGCCTAAAATTAAGCTCCCAAATCTACACGTAAACCCTCATCAAAGTGCATGACTTCGAAAATACCAAGCTACTAGGAGGTCCCACTAATTTCAGTGAGAGCTGGATGCTCTGCACTTAATGACAGTCAGGCCAAATACTTTTGCCACATTTTCAGTATTTCTTTAAAATCTGGGCCTGTCATTTTGCAGCTGGCTGCTTTCTAGGTAGAAAAGAAACTTTTGTTTCTTTTAACTGTATAAAGAAAAAGAATTAAAAAACTTGGAAGAAATGTGTATCTTGCAGCCTGGTGCTTTAGACAGTAACTCAGCACGTATACAACTCAGATATACAACAATTCTATTTTTGCTGGAGAAAAACTTCCAAGGCTGAACAGTCTTCCAGAGGAGGGTTCTTCAGTATTTGCTGTTAACAGCATTCCCTTCATATTGACTATTTAAACAGTCGTTCAGTTAGAGCCATTTTGCTTATAAAATGAAAACACACAGCAATAAAAAAGCATTTCAGTCAAAGAAAGGATATGCTGTGAAACTGGACTTATAGTCCAGCACTGATTTTTTGTTCATCACAGCCTTCCCTGTGATAAGCCCTGAAAAATCAGAATATTAACCTGGAAATGAGCATTTCTGGTTTTTCAGCAGAGTCTGTGAACCACTGTTAACACAAATCAGTTCGGAAATTTAGGAGGGAGATTTTAGCACCTGCCATTTTTCCTTCTTCAGCAAGAACTCACTGGTGTCTGTATGATGATGATGAGAATTTTACTAGCACATATGTCGATAGAACCAAGGGTCAACTTACCCCCTCGTCCTGAGAGAGAGGGTTGTTGATTATCAGATCTTGCTGTCCTGCTTTCCGAGGGTTTGTAATGTGCTGGGTAAAAACAGAAAAAAAATCAAATCCTCTTCTGTTATATTGTAAGTATTAATACCTATGTCAACACATGAGAGTAGAGAACCTATTTTGTACCAACTTACAATTTCTTTGATCTTATTGTAAGAAGTTCTTAAGTCTGAAGTGGTTTTAATCCATTGACTTCTGTCTTGGGGTAGAACCTCCAGAAATAACTGTCAACAAAACAAAATAAATCCATTAAGTTTAATCAATTTAACATAGCTTTTCATATAAATCCTACCAGACAGCATACACCATCTCAGAAAGGAGGAGCAAGTACTCTACACATAAGGAGAAGAAAGCAAAGACCTATAAAATACCCCTGGCTTTAGTACTTTCCAGTCAATAAATATGAAGCTAGAAACAATAACAGTTCTACAGTGGGAAATAAAGCATTAAAAAAACCTGAGGCCACAAACTCAAGCTCTGTAAACTGTCACAGCTTCAGTGAAGTTGATTGAGACTTTGAAGGCAGAAACAAAATACAAAGAAGACATGAAAATAAATATCTAAAACTAGAAGCTACTTACAAAACACTGATGAGCTAATGCAACACGCTAAAAACCAAACATGAATGCAGAGCAGAAACTAAGCACTCAGAGATATACTCTACCTAAGGAATGTGGAAAGGGAAAATCTTAGTCTATAGAAAAGTAACACGTTCTAGAATTCTGCAAGACAGTTAAAAGAGTCCATTTTGCAAAAAGTCCTTGAGAATGCCTACATCTCAGTTCTTTCACATTTCTGTTTAAAAAGGGTTAGAAAGAAACCTCTATTGGAAAATACTATTTAATCGCATATAAAATAAGGAAAAAAACAGAGTATTTTCTTGCTTTTTAAATGTTTTTATTTACACATTATGAAGTGTTATGAAACAGTAAATACTGACAAACAAAAAAAATTCCCAAATTATTAAAAATACTTAAATATTTCAGAACCTGATGAAAAAATTGCTAATATTTTTTAAATAGGCAGTCTAAACCAGAGCCCTAACCCGTATCGGGACATGCAAATAAACCCAGACTTATTTCTAAAATAAAACCACTCCTTGATTTAAATAGTGGACAGTGAGGGACTGTCCACTTTTTGAGTTATAGCCTCCTAATTTAGAGGCTCAAGAAGAAGCAGACTGGTAAAACAATGCTTGTGGTATATATTCATCTGGCCTCCTGAAGAAAGTATTTTCATTAACTTTAAATTTGTTCAATCATTTTCTTTTTATAGATCTTGGTGCCAAGGTGAAGCTTGAGAAATTCCAAGTGAGGTAATTTCAATTATCAGTGTTAACATACCGCATCTCTACTAGGGAAAATGTTCTCTACTATCAAAGTTAGTGCAGAACAAAAGACCTGATGCCAGTGCAACAGAATTCTTTTGGACTTCATGTAGCATCTCACTATTACTTTGCTTGCTTTCTTCTTCCTTTCCCTGCAACTTTTAGAAAATACAGTAAGAGACCTCTGAGGACCTGCTGTTTTTTACGATTGGAAGACCTGGCTTCCCTCTCTATCCAGTCATTACAAGATGGATTGGTCCTCATTTTCTCAATTCACTGGGAAAAGCTGCTAGCAGAAGTATCAGACTGATTTTAAAGAAGTCCCAAGTTCCACAAAACATAAATTGTGAGACAAACTTCCTTTTTATTTCCAGTGCACAGCTTCACTGCACAGAGACTGAGAAGAGAGATGGCTGTGTGGCACTCAATTCTGAACACATCACCCAGCACAAAGAGATTCTTTCCCAGGAATCTTTTGCTATCACCTGCAATTCAGCTTTAAGGCAACTCAATATGATTAGCAAATGTCCTATGAATTATAAAAATGAGTAGGAAAACATTGGGATGAAGTCTCTTGGAAAATTCATGATTCTTTGCATCAATAATCTTCCAGCGCATCAGGTAATGTGTTGATATGTTGCAACCACAAACTGTAAATAAATATTTTCTCTTCTTACCTTCCAGCAAACACTACGGAACCTGCTGCTTCTCAGCTGCCCATTAATCCCCTTCAGCCGTATAGTTGCCAAGTAATTGTTGTTTACAAATAGTTCTTCCCATTCTTTACTGCGTGCAAAAGCAAAAGGAATGAACATTTAAACAACAACAAAAAAAAGTCTTAGCTGATGTAAGGACTATATGACACTACACAATTTTGGATAAGCAGAGGAAAGGAACTTTTTTTAATGTATATATTTAGTTGTGTACCATTTCTAAACGCATGGCTGTCTTTTTGGACACAGTTCTTCTTTGGATTTAATGAATATGTAGATCGCTATAATTATGCCAGCTACTGAAATTCATAATGTCTATGGAGGCTATTCCATTTCCTCTAAAATGTTGGTACTGCAGTTCAGTGAATAAACAAGAAAAATGAATATTAATATAAGCACATTCCTGTTTCAGCTGTAGACAAAGAAGTACCTATTCCAAAAATATGCAACAGAAAAGTATACTGTTGACTGTATTAGCTCCTCACATGACATATTTGCTTAAATGAACCTTCTTTTCTTCTTAATGTCAAGCTGGGCAGTTAAGCATAATAGAAGATGACTTTCTTTAACATTTAGAGCTATTTACTATTGAAATCACTCCTACTTCTTTCTACATGATCAGTTTTAAAATTTTAACAGGTGCTAGCAAATTTAAAGAAACATCAAAAAATTAAAAAGCCTCACTGTATAAACTGTTAAAGGCAAGCTTGAGTACCTTGCAGTACCTATGGCTGACTAGATAAACAACCTAAATATGCCTCCCAGGCATGCAGGCACCAGGGGCCTAACACCTGTGCCTCATTAATATACAAGTAAATCTGCTCTACTGGGAAACAATTGGAAATTAATTGTCCCAAACCATCTACTGAGTTGAATAAAAGAATTAAATCTATATTTCCTGCACCTTCTACTGAAACGAATCCCAAGAACAGGATAAGGCAACTGATGGTCTTAGTAGCCCAAGACTTGCTCACAGACTTTCTGCAACCACTCTAAAATCCAAAGGGTAATTTCAATGTAAAGAGCTGGGTTATGTGCAAGGAAGTGTGTTTCAGATTTATTTTCAATGCATGTCCTTAAGGTGAACATCTCCCTCTCCCACTGTCACATGGGAGACTATTACTTCTCCCTGGGAGATCAAATGAAACCAGAAAGAGGGAAACTACTATTGTGACTCCAGGGCAAGATCTCACCAGATTTCCTTCGCTAAGGAGGGTCACAGAGTGGGTTATACTAAACACCAACAAACCCTGGTTTTGCAAACTGCCCTAAATATACGCAAGCTACAGTTAGATAGTTTTCAGCCTTTTAAGCTGAGTTGTGAGAGTGACTTTTTTTAAACCTTGTTTTAGATAAAACTTGTTCAGTTTCAGAACAGGATTATATGATACAGTCGCTGGGAATAGCTGGGGAACAGACTTGGCAAGCCAGGAAATTATGGTCCTGTTCCTCTGAGACAGGAGTGAACTTAACAATCCACGCTGAGACCAGAAGCATCGTGTTTGTGAATGCATCACCTTTCAGCTAGGATCGTTTTCTAAAAAAACACGTGTGTACTTCTGGACCTTGATTATTAACTACTTTGAAAAGCGAAGGTACTCCAGGTAAGGACAAAGACAACTAAAGTAGTGTTAGGTTGCAGGGGTTAGGGCTGCTTTCAGCTTCTGCCAACTGCCAATATTCCCAAGTGAGCAAAATAGCAGCAAGTAACTCCAGCAGTGTGGGGCAGCTTCCTTCCTTCCTTCCTGCCACATCCCCCATTCTCCAAGTCAGAAAGACTGCCTGGTCATTTCACTGGCTCCCTACCTCCGATACATCCTCGCCTTCTGCAGTGAGCTGCCTACGATTGTTTACCACAGTTCTGTCTCCTTTAAATACAACGTATGGTATATAGCAGACACAGCTTGAGAAAAATCTGGCCCTTTCTTTCACAGTCATTTATACTTCAGTAACTACAGTATATTATGCCTATCTAAATAACCCTCCTGTTTCTATCATGAATAATATTCTTCGTTTGCCATTGTAAATTTTGTAGCATCATTGGCCATTATAACTACTGCCAAGCTGCCTCCCTAAGGTAGCGATGCTTCAAGAGTGACACATTCCCCTGCGCACACAACAGGTCAGACTCCGAAGCTATTCACATTGTTCTGCAAGCGGATGACATTCCCACAACGTCTTTGAAAATGCCAGTATGTCAGCTGAGTTAGCAAAAGGTTTCAACCAGTGTAACTGTGAATAGGAAGAACAGAGAGGAATGAAACTCTTCAGGTTATTTTTTTCACTAACTGCTCGGAGTGATTGCTACACAGTAAGAAAGTAATTTCAACACTTCTTAAATTGTATTAGTGCGGATACTATGCTTTGTCTTTTTTTTTTTTTTTTTATTTGTAATGCAATTCCAAACATGTTTTGAACAAAATTACATTTAAAACAGCCAAAAGAAATTTGGCAAGATCATATCTTCTCTGCAGCCCCCCTTGGCTGCTGGGATCACTAAAAAGAAAAGTTATGAGCAACTGAAAAAAAAGACTTGGAAGCTGGAATCTGCTTCAGTTTTAATAGAGCTGAATGATACCTAAAATCCTTTCTGAACAGCATTCACTAATTCATTTCTCAAATATTTTGAATGAAGGCTACTAAATTAAGCCTTACAATTCTAGAGACTGTTTCAATAATGAAAAGGTTTCAACCAGTGTAACTGTGAATAGGAAGAACAGAGAGGAATGAAACTCTTCAGGTTATTTTTTTCACTAACTGCTCGGAGTGATTGCTACACAGTAAGAAAGTAATTTCAACACTTCTTAAATTGTTTTAGGGGGGATACTTATGCTTTGTCTTTTTTTTTTTTTTTTAATTTGTAATGCAATTCCAAACATGTTTTGAACAAAATTACATTTAAAACAGCCAAAAGAAATTTGGCAAGATCATATCTTCTCTGCAGCCCCCCTTGGCTGCTGGGATCACTAAAAAGAAAAGTTATGAGCAACTGAAAAAAAAGACTTGGAAGCTGGAATCTGCTTCAGTTTTAATAGAGCTGAATGATACCTAAAATCCTTTCTGAACAGCATTCACTAATTCATTTCTCAAATATTTTGAATGAAGGCTACTAAATTAAGCCTTACAATTCTAGAGACTGTTTCAATAATGGTAACACCGTGTAATATCAACAAGCTATCAATTCTAAAAGGATAATTTTTAAAATCATGTAGCCCTACTCTGTAAACTAATAGCTATGAGCCTTGTTAACCCGGGCTTGCAGAAAACTCATCGGTCAAAGTGAAATGAGCAATGAAGATTGGAACTCAAGTCTACCACATTCCATTTGCTTCACTGAAGTGAAAGACTTCAAGAGCCAATTGGAACCACTTAAACTATGAACAAGCACATGCAATTGTTTTTAATCAAACTAGAAAATTAAATGCATAATCATGTGTTAATACCACTTTTAGGTTGTACAATTAAAATAAAGGCAAATGCCAATGCTAATGTTTTCTGCTTATTTTGTACATTTTTCATTTCATATTCTTATTTAAATATCCTGTCTAATACACTATCGTACATATTGTAAAGTTTTCATAATATAAGGCCTGCATGAGGAAAAAATAATTGGATTAATGTTTCTTTAAGAAACTTAATTTCACATGCTGTATCTATGCAGCAACCGTCCAATGTAAAATATTTATTCGCTTGAGTTAGGGACAGTTGCATTACTTAGAAGTGGGAAAAGTGCTCAATATGTACAAATGAAAAAGCAAGCAAATCAATGGAAAGGACAAAGGTTGCAGATTCATTCTGCAAGGTTTGTTCTTAGTTCTCATCTGTTCCTTTCCATCTTTTGAAACATGCATTTGCGTCATAACTACAAGAGTTTGAATCTGTCTGCAAAAGAATTTTATACTGGGGTCCGCTCTAATACACACACTTTCTTGCTTATAAGAAATGAGTTTGATCTCCTAGCAAACCATATATAAGCATATTTATTCTCCTCTTTCTTTCCAACAGGACGTGTTTTGTGGCTCTGATGCTTGCTAAGACAATTACGAACATTAGATTTTCAGAGATAAAAGTCCAAAGACTTGGAAGAGAAATGTCTCTGATGACACACTGTAAGGAAGAGAGCACAACATGCAGGACTTTACATCAGAAAGTCTAAGTAGAATTTTACATGCACTTAAATACCATTTTTGAAAAGGTATTTAAACCCCTGAGGTCTAGCATCTTAGTAAAAGACACTGGAATGCCACTATGGCACAGCTCTAGAGGAACAAGCAGTTGTAAACTCTTTAAGAGAGTGACACCAATAATGTAACAAGATGCCTAGAAAATAATTCTGGAATTCAAATAGTAGTTCCCAGAGTTTTACTGAGGCAACACTGAGCTGTGGTAGCGCTGGGGAGAGGTAACAAAGACTTTCTTCCACTGATAGCCAGTAGTGGAACATCAGCCTCTGGCTTTGCTGCTAAATTTTGATCTGCAGCATAATGGCAAAACAAATGCATCAGCATAGATACACAGAAGAATGCAACTGTAGCCCACCTAAGCTCATCACAAAATAGATACTCTATTCAGAAGAGGAAGAAATACAATTGAGGAAGAGTGGTACAGCACAGACAGTGATCACCACTAGTTAACTTCCGCATTTACCTATTTACAGGATAAAGCTGCTGAAGTGCACAAATGCAGATCCTTCCAAAGCTTAAAGCTAGTGTAAGAAGCATTTTTGTACCACGATGTTCAGACAACATCAAACTCTGTGGAAGACACTAAAACCCATAGAAATGTAAAAATGTGAATAGCCACATCAAACTACAAACTCTGTCACTGAAAAAGGGCAAAGATTCAGTTCTGGGACTGCAGGGGCTCCAACCTACCAGGTCCATAATATTACTGGACCATAATAATACCAGGTCCATAATTACTGTCCATAATTATTTCACTTTCAGTTGAAACTGCAGGTAACAAAGAAACCAGTATCTACCAGGTCATTAGACAGTGGGTTTAGTTATTTTATCTCATGCATTTTTAAAATATTTTATGCCAAGATTTGAAACCCCTTTTTTTGTGTCCATGATGAAACAAGACCAATTCAATATTTACAACAACATTTAGATAACAAGGAATGTTTCTCAGTTCATGAAAGAATACTGCAATACTATTGAAAGGTGTGAACATTTGCATACATATTTGAGATTTCAAACTAAATCTTGAGCTTATTCTACCCTCTAGACCAATATTGAAGGATAAAATGAATAGTCTCATAGTGATCCAAAGAAAACTCTTGAGCAGTGCTGCTAGTATTGGCAAAATCATCTAAAACAAAATGGTGTGCGTGCTCCCAGAAAAGCCAATTTCACTTTTTCATACCGTTTTATGTTAATCTTCAGAATGTGCTTTTTAAAATGTTGAGACCCAAAATCAGCTCCCCAGAGGCACCCAATGAAGCAACAGGCTACTGAACAGACCATCAGAAAGAAAACAAATTCTCGAATTATTGTGTCATATGTTTCGCAATATGAGGTCTTTATTGATAGGAACATCAATAAGTGAATGTAGCATCTACACTTAAATAGAGGCAACAGTTCTTTTCAAACATACTGTATAAATGCAAGAAACATGCATAGTTTGTATTATTTATTATGCCATAAAATGAACATTTGAGAAAAAAGTGAGGCAATGGCCAGGAATGTAATGAAAACAGAGTTAATTCTATAAAAACGGGGAAAAAACAATTGAAAGGTAGTATCAAGTAATAAGCAGTAAGTTTCTAAAACAAAACCATTTCTGAAACACATGGATTTTTATTTGCTACCCTGAAAATCCACTTGACAGCCTTAATGTGAAGGTTTATCAGTATGCTTGGAAAATATACGTTTTTTCCTCTGTTTCTCGAACTCCTGCCTCAGGATACGAGGCAGAGTTAACAGCCATGTAAGTGTGAATACGCATGGCTGTGCTGCTGGGAGGCTCAACATTCAAAGGCCAGATATTTCTAAACAGTTCAGGTTTCATCCACTTTTGGCTGACATACAGTTAAAAAGGTTTGCGTGAAGAAAGGTAAAATCACTTTCTTAACGTAAGCATTCCAGCAAAAACTTCAGGTTATTACCTAGCTATGCTCTTTAAGCTACCGGCATGTGTGTAGTACAGTCTAGGGAACTGAAATAAGGCTGCACTGGCAGCAGGACGCTTTGCCAGCACCTCTCGTAACAGCACTGGATCTGAGGCAGAACCCCAAGATACCTTTCTCCACACTCCAAATTGTCCACTTTGCCTTGGTGGTTCTCAGCCAAAGAGCCAGGTTTGGCCATGGGAGAACACCTAACTTCCAACCCTGTAATTGTTTAGTTTTTGTAGTAGAATTCTTGTTACAGTCATTTCAAAGTCTAAATTTCATCAGCTCGTTCTCCTCTACTCGTTACTTTATGTGCACATTTACAGAATGGTGAACTAAAATTTAGGTATTATGTTCAATTATTTTTATTTTTGCATTGTAACTGATTTGCCAGTTGCAGAGCCAAGGCTTTCTAGTTTGAATCCCCCCCCAACACATTTGAAATCCTTTGCACGTACAGGCAGAACATTTACTTTCTCGCTGTCCTGACTGAAGTTCCCTGGGCAAGGCAGGCCTTCTCGCCCCACCCAAAGCCTGCCATCTAAATGCTGGGCACCTAGTTTAAGCAAGGTGGCTAATCTTCCTCTATAGCAAAGGGAGAGATACAAACACACAGTGAGGGAGAGTCACCCAATAAACTTTTAAACGTTTAATGTTAGTTCCCTCCACCTTTTTAGTTATGATGCACGCTGCGGAGAGACTGTATCTGCTGCTGCCTTGTAACTGGTATTTCCACCATCAGATTTTTCCCTTCTGCTAATTCATACCCACAGCTAACCAGAGCTGTGTGAATTTTGTGTTCACATGCATGCAGCTGTGTTATAGGAACAGACATGCATTCTTTAAGAAAAAGTTAGAGCTTCCTGTAGTACATAACAGAAGTTAAACGCTACAGCTCTACAAATCATCAAACTAATAAATGGATGTAACAAGGAGACTGGAGATACTTTTCGCAGGAATATGCCCCAAAATGATTCTGTACTCACACCTGACTAGTTAGAGCAGGTCTAGAACTGGCGTAGTCATGACGATATTTAAAAATATGCACCTGATTCAAAACTCGGATGATTTTATGATGTGCAGGGTGACGAATGCAAAATTCTACTTAATATTGTTAATTCCATCTTAACTTTGTAAATCCATCTATTTTGCATGCAACAACATAGGAAAATGAGTGATTTCATTATATAACTTTAATCTCTTGAACTGACTAGCTTTTATTACCATCGTTAAAAACCACGTAGTCTTCTAAAAGCAAGTCTTTGCTCTTTACATTTATTTCAATTGTACATTATTTTGAGACAGCTTTTGTCTTCAAGCTTCTTTGGATTAAAAACTGAAATTCCTCAAACCTGCCATCTTGTATTCAAGTTTTACATACAGTTCTAGGTCATGGTGTTTTTAAAAAAAAAACAAAATGAAATCACTGACCAGATGCATTTTGAACAGAGTGTAAGAAAATCAAGCCATCTGGTTTAACCTTCAATAGTTCTGTTACAAAGGTGTAGCACACAACTCTTCCATTTAAAATCCCACTGACGGCACTGAGCTAGTACTGAGCAAAGAACTGATCCTCTCCAGGTTCTCTTGCTGCTAAACTCAGCCAACAACTCACTCCCAGTTCTGTGGCAGATGTTCTTGCTTTATGTCACTGCGCATCCCATGGACTAGAAGCTAATGCCAGTATGTTTAAGATCTTTAGCACCAAGGAAAGTATGGTGCCATTCACCTGTCAGTGTTAGTCACGTTCCTGCAAAGGTGATACAAGTTCTGAGTTTTAAATGAATGACAATGATGAAGTTCATTGCATTACTTAGACTGACTGACCTTCAGAACTTTTAATAAATATTTCAACTTCATTATTGCCAGATATGGTGTTAGAAGGAAGAATCGTGAAAGGTTTGGGGGCCTGTCCAAGGTGAAAGGTTTGGGGGCCTTTTTTCTCCTGAATATCACAAAAGCAATCCCGTTGGGTTCCTTTCTTTTTTGTCAAGTTTATGAAAGGACTAACGGTGCTTACAAAAAAGGAAAATATTCATTCTAAAAAAAAGGAAGAAAGAACAAAATACTTCTGAATTTTCTGTAACCTGACATTCCTGATCTCAAATGCTATGCTGCTCATGCCATTCACCCTAGCACTGAATCTTTGCTTAGAAAATCATGCTTTTCACTGATACAGACATTCTTTCTTCTGCTCTTGCCACAGGTGTTTCCTCCTTCTGATTTAGAACAAACTAATTCAATTTTTAGGATTTTGAATAATAGGGTTTACAGAATCACAAAATGGTTGAGGTTGGATGGGACCTCTGCAGGTCATGTGGTCCAACCCCCCTGCTCAAGCAGGGCTACCTACAATTAATTATCCAGACAGCTTTTGAATACCTCCAAGGAGAGCGATGCCACAAGCTCTCTGGGCAACCTGTGCCAGTGCTCAGTCACCCTTACAGTAAAAAAACATTTCCTGATGTTCAAATGGAGCCTCCTCTGTTTCAGTTTGTGCCCATTGCTTCTGGACTTGTTGTTGGACACCACTGGAAAGAGCCTGGCTCTGTCTCCTCTATACCCTCTGTTCAGATATTTATAGACTTTGATAAGATCCACCCTGATCCTTCTTTTCTACAGGCTGAACAGTCCTAGTCCTCAGCCTTCCCTCATAGGAGCAATGCTCCAGTCCCTTCATCATCTTTGTGGCCCTTCTCTGGACTCCCTCCAGTAGCTCCATCTCTCTCTTGTACTGGGGAGCCCAGAACTGGACACAGTACTCCAGGTGTGGAGTAGAGGGGAAGGATCACCTACCCTGACCTGCTGGCAACACTCCTCCTAATACACCCCAGAATCCTACTAGCCTTCTTTGCTGCAAGGGTACATTGCTGGCTCATGTTCAACTCGATGCCCACCAGGACCCCCAGGTCCTTTTCTGCCAAGCTGCTTTCCAGCGCCCAGCAGATATTGGTGCCTGGGGCTCTTCCTCCCCAGGTGCAGGACTTTGCAGTTCTCTGTGTTGAACTTCATGAGGTTCCTGTCAGCCCATTTCTCCAGCCTGTCAAGGTCTCTCTGGATGGCAGCACAACCATCTAGTGTATCAGCCACCTCTCAGTTTTGTGTTACCTGCAAACTTGCTGAGGGTACACTCTGCCCCATCATCAAAATCATTAATGAAGATGTTAAACAAAGCTGGACCTAGTATTGACACCTGGGGTACACCACTAGTTACCAGCTGTCTAGACTTCGTGCCACTAATCGTAACCCTCTGAGCCATTTTTCAGCCCACCTCACTGCCTGCTTATCCAGCCCATACATCAACAGCTTGTCTATGAGGATCTTATGGCAGACAGTGTCAAAGGCCTTCCTGAAGTCCAGGTTGACAACATCCACTGCTCTTCCCTCATCTACTAGGCCAGTCATTTCATCATAGAAGATTATCAAGTTGGCCAAGCACCCCTTCGTGAAGCCATGCTGACTACTCCTGATGAACCTTCTTGTCCTTCATGTGCGTGGAAACAGGTCCCAGGATCAGCTGCCTCATAACCTTCCCAGGGATCAAGGTGAGGCCGACCAGTTTGCTGGGTCCTCCTTCTTAACTTTCTTGAAGATAGGAGTGACTTTTGCTTCCCTCCAGTCCTCAGTCACCTCTCCCAGCTGCCATGATTGTTCAAAGATTATTGAAAGTGCAAAAGTAAAGGAAATCCATAATGAAAAACACTTAAAACATTAGTAAAGGAAAATATGACATCAGCTGAATATGGCGTCAGTGGTACACATGCTAATTTTCATGTACAACAGAATAAATCAAGCGTAAACCAAAATGTTCGCTTCCTAAACTACCATTCTCCCTTCCATAGTCTCCCGTCATGTACTAACTTTTTCCTTTTTGCTACCAATCTGTCAAGAAGCATTCTGCCAATAAAAGATGCTAGCACTCAATCCTTCCTTTCTGATTCTCTGTTCAGAGCATCTCAGGCTTTAAGTAAATTTGTTAAATTTGCTTTCCCCTATTTTCTAAGGGATCACACCGCATACAAACAGAAAGCAAGCCTATATTACTGTTTCCACCTCTTTAGAAAGTAACATAACTTTCACAGGAAAGGTTCAAAAAAATCCACAATTTATATCTGTTGAAACGTGTAGATCTTAGAAAAAGTATACTGCATATAGGATTTCAGTTCCTCAGTAACAACTTTTTCTTTCTTGTCTTATGACATCCTTCATAAATTCCTTAGGACACCAGGCAAGGAGTGCAGAGTGGATCAGCTGTGGAAGGAAGAAGTCAATAAAAGAAGTTTGACAAGATGGAGTGGAAAGTATATAAGGGTCCTTAAACAGGAAAAGAAAGGAAAGTAATTTTGAAAGAATCCAGAGAAAATCAGAAATCTTCTAAGCTCTCAGTTGGTGTGACAGTGATCTTGGATTTGGAGAAAAAAAACTGTTGGAGGAAACCTGTGATCAGTGCAGAGAGTCACCTTCTCTTGCTGGAAATATGAGATTTGCAAGATGGAGTTGCTAACTTCTTCACAAACAGGGACAAAATGAGAGTACTGGCAGAGACTACTACATCCAGAGAAAGACTATAAGCACGTAATCTTTCAAAAGAATAACAAAATTCAAGGAGAGAGTTTACAGGCCCTCAGACAAAATTAACTTGTAGTGAAAAGGCCTCTCTGCACATAAATGGCATCAACCAAGCTGGTGTCTAGCAAATGGTTCTAGGTAAGACAAAACAAACATGGATGCCAGCTTTACTGCTTCCTTGTGGAAAAAAAGGAGGGATGCCAGCGCTGAGAATTCTCCTTGCAGAGCAGAGGCGCAGTGCCACTTCACTGCTTCATCTTCTACTCCCAAATTTTTATATCTCGAAATATTTGAAAACCCCAATAGAAACAAGCTTGTTCTTTACAGCTCTTGATTATGTGTGTACACATAGTGGACAAAGTTAGGAAAAATAGGTTATAATTGCACAGGGGTGGCTTAAAAGTAAAACAATAAAGAAACACCACCTGTGTATGAACAACACTAAATAGACTTGTGTAGATGGGAATGGGCTGTTTCCTAATGGATTAAAACAAGAGTTTTCCACAAGGTGGAGGTATACAAGTTGCCTACATTTTCACACTACATTTAACATGTAAGGACAGAGGCTATGTAGCCATTTCTGGCTCAGCTGCCAAGAAAAGCCATAGGTCAAACAGGAATTAAACTAGTTTCACTATCCACTTTTGGGAGGGGGTAGAAACAGGGAGGAACAGCTTGCACCCCTTGCCGTCCTTCTTCTGTATGCTCAGTATCAGTCCTGTGGTTGTTGGCTGGCACACAAGAAACATGCCTCAGCCAGCAGGACCACATTGCCTTTTTGCAGTAAGAAAGAAAACATCTGGTAAGCAGAATCTGTGAGAAGTCAGGGGAAGAAAATGGAATAAGAAAATCTTTCTTACACTAGATTTTCTGCCTATTTGAAATATCAGCAGAAAGAAGAATATACATTGTCTACACAACCCACAACTTTGAGCAATCATCACTTGTCATGGAGTTTAAGCCACACAGGAAAGAACTTTATCTTGATACATGGGGTAGAAATTAAACTTATATACAAGTGCAGAGATGTATTAAGAAATTATCCAGCATAGTAGTCATGGGTCTCTGAATCATAAAGTAAGTTAACAACACAAGTATGAAAAGTGAGCTTTTTTTAGGCTATATTTTTATTAGACGCAGTATTAATGTATGAATCCACCTTGGAAGAAAATAAGTGTCCTTGAGATGTTAGATTCTATCAGCCAAATTGAATGTCTGCATCAATGGCTCTCCCTAAAAGTCATAATTAGGTCATTAAAGTATATTTAGAAAAATAGCCTGTAAAATAAAGTTAAAAAATACTCACCTTCATTTTATTTCATAGGTCACTGTTATACCATCTAATAAGATAATTAAAAACATGCAAGCAGCTGGTACTGAGGCTAAACAGATTAATGTAATAGTCTGTAGTCATATGTGCTGGCAAGGGGTTCACCTCTTTGGCGAGGAGAAGGTCAGCTGCCCTTGGGAAGGCAGGAGAAAGACAGTATTTCTACTTTCCAGTGGCACTGCATTGCAGATACTGAAGCTAGAGACCCACACCTACTTTTCTTTTCTTTTTAGTGAAGTCCGGCCAATTTGCACATCCAGAAAAGGCTTTAACCACAGCAAGAAAATTATAAAGTAGAGCAGAGCTCAAATATTTTCCTCAAGTTTCTTATGTTTTAAAGATGACAGTTACTATATGTCTAAATCCTTGTTCAAATTTTTCTAATAGTGAACTTCAAATTTTGGTGACATAGTTCTAGGAAATAATTTTCATAGTTTCTTGTTAGTAAAGCTTCTTCTCAAGTACACAAAGAATACTTCCATCATAGCCTGAAGACCAACTAGAAAATTCTCTGTGACCTGACAGGACGCATTCACAAGCTCACAGAATATTTAGAAATATGCGCCAGTCACATGTGCTTTTCACTCACATTACTTACAAACTTTATGACCTAAAGGGAAATGCTCACTATGTGAACATAAGCAGCATTAAATTTGTGCTGTGATCAACACAAGCAAGAGCCACAAACTCTAAGGTGACACCATCATATTAAAAATAAACCCACACAAATAGTTCTGGAGCATTATAAATATATCAAAGGATAATGATCTGACATCCTTTATTATTACATACACACACACTTGGAGTCTTGTACTGGATAGTGTAAAATTGTCCTTTAAAATAAAAAGTGTTGGAATCGAGTAACACACCACCCCCCCGCCCCCCGTTGATTTTATTGTGGTAAAAACAATATACTCTTAAGAGCACTTCAATAGCAAAACACATTCACATTCAAATATTTTTAAACATTTGGAGTTGCCTCTTCTCCTAAATAGATTGTAAAGAGACTGCCACTGATAAAACATTAAGCAGCTTTTGTTTCAGTAAAAATTTCCAGTAGAATTTTGCATGTATTAGCCTTCTGCAAGCATGGCATCTACCATGATCCAAAGATGCATTTGCCTCTTTTAGGGCTAAAATTCACTAGCCAGTCTGTTTTAAATACAATAGACTGAAACACATCGGGTAAAAAAGACTATCATCAGTTTTATCAAGTTACTAACTTACTGAAACAATATTCATTGACAGTATCCTAAAATAAGTCCAAATCTCTAATGAGTCCTTAAAGAAATAACAACCATTTACCATCGTTACCTTTCAAGGTAGTTTAAGATTCACTTTTCATCTTTCATAAGGTATTAGCTGCTCATTTTTATTTAACATGCAGCACAGAACTGTAACTATCAACACAATATTCAACCCAACTAGCAAATTTACAGTCAGTCTCATTGTATGATGGGACTTACTTGCCACTGAGCAGAAAATATTCATTTCATACCTTAAACATTGTAATACTACTTAATAACAGTGCTAGCTTGCCAACCATTAAAAGTCAGAGGTTTCTTTTATATACGTATGTGTATATACACAGAGACATATATACACGGCACTATCTTGCTTCATCATCTTGCCTCTAATTATAACAATAATACTCTGGCAGTGGTATATGGGACTGCTTTTAAAATATTAATTAACTTCAGTTTTGTAAGTTGGGCTGTAATCCTCTTTGACAGGATACGATTATTATTCAGTGGAAGTCGTAGCCAACGTCGTATTTATTATATGCACTTTGGACTAAGGAATATGGGGATACAAAGGCCAGCTTTAACCTCCTCTTATTTGTGGAACATTAAAGATGGCTGAGGATTTCCTACAGTTCAGGCTGGGCTAGTTTAGCACCCTGGATTGGCTCATTGAGAGATGAGTGCCACTGGATGAGTGGAGAAGGGGTAGGAAGAAAGGGTCAGACCCCAGCTTACACTCTTGTGGAATTAGAGCCCAGCTGAAGCTGGCTTCTTCTTCAAGTTTTACCTTGGCAGATACAACAGGTGGGGCTCTTGAGTTAATGACTTTCAGGTATAAGTGTCCTGGAATTAATGGCAGAGTGAGCTCTCAACTCCTTCGTTTTGCTGATCTGGCTAAATTCTATCTTGCCTATTTTTCAGAGACTGCTTCATGGTCTCTGTATCTCCATATGCTCCTCGCCTAAAAAACATGAAGATTATTCTGGGTGGTATTTTTGAGCCCTTCTTTTAACTTAGATGGTATGTTGCATACATTAAAGAACACAAATATGACAAGAAATCGAGTCAGGCAGAACCCTGAAATGGATCTGCTAACGTATTTTTCTCAAAGTGAACACGCTAACCACCCTCGAAGGGTTTTATGTCATCACAAAGTAGGTTTCATTAGAGCAGACTTACTAGAATACAGAAAATTGGAAGGATTTGTAAATCAATCCTCCCCTGTCCCACTGTGTCCCTGCAGGCACACCTTTTCTTCCCAGCCTTGCTCTCAGTCCAGAAGCTTCCTCTGGGTGTTTTAATCGCAACAAGCTCTTCGCTGTTCTCTCTAGGTCCTTATGAAAAGTCTTTCTTTTCAATGTCCTCAGGACCAGGCTGTTTGCTCCCTGCTCTTCTCAGCAATCTCTCAGTCTCCAGCCTGCAACAGGTTCTCCAGGCGTTGTGTCCCTCCCTGCCACCCCGCACCTGAAGGCTCCTCATGCCCAGCACAGCTCACTGCCTGCAAGACGGTGGAATGTTCCCCACCCAGCCGGCTGCAACCAGGACAGGGCAAACAGGCAGGTTTCTACTGCCGGCCTGCCTACACCTCTTTGAAGTACAGACTCCAGTGGACAACGAATAAAAAATGAAAAAGATGCCATCCATCATAGTTCACTAAATGAATCCAAAACAATCATGTGGTAAGCTTGTTTTGTTTTGCCATACTTAAGCATCAAAATCAGATGCAGTCATTCTGGTGAGCACAAATCTTACTATTAATTTACCAGTCACAAGGACAAAGATTTAGCATTTGTAGCAGAGGCAGTATTTTGCTGGCTGAAAGATGAAACTACACATCTGCTGATCACCCTTCTGTGCTTTCAAGTACAAGACACCCTCTGGTACGTACCCAAGCAAGACTCCAGCTCAGTGACAGTGCTGCAAGAAGTAGCGCAGCATCATTTTTCTTTAACTGGTGTTTACTACCAACAGAATCGAAATATTATTTTCCTGCCAGAAAACCTCAAATTTAACAAATTCTGGCTTTGGTTTTTGACCTGAAATAATGAGCGAATAGAGTTCCATGTGGTCCATAGATCCAGTTACTTTGGAGGAGATCAGAAAGGTGATCCCTGGCGAGTTAAATATTTCAACAACATTTAGGTTAGCTGCAGTGCGTTTAGGTGCGAATTTCAACTTTATGGCTTACTTTGGAGAAAAAAAAAAACAACAAAACAACCTTAAAAATATTTAGGCTTACAAACATCCTGTACTTTCATTAGTTAAGCATTTTGAAAAGCTTTCTCAAAAAAATAATAATCCAGAAAACAACTTTTCAGATCATTCCTTAATTAAACCCTTCATGTCCTTTAGTCTACTGAGTGTCGCAATTTAGATTGTACAATACTCTTAAAATATACAGACCTGTTCTTTTGCTTTAAATAGATTATGCTGTTTATTATATTCAAACTTTTTAAAATTAGAAAATAAATACAAAAAATTACCAACCTGTAAGAAATAAATGTTCCATCAGAATCTGAGGTGTGGTGTGTGCTTCCATTTTCATTTGATCCTCCTAACACAAAAATAAAAGAAAACTCCTTTGTTATAAGACAAACCCTTATAATAAATAACACAATATCGATTGAGAATTGCAATTGATTTTACCATATATGGTTAGTTTAGGACAAAACTTACATAGACAAGTCTCAACTTTATATCTTCACATTCTTACAGCTGGCAAGAGAGACAACTAGCCTCCATGTTCAATTTGGAGTCTGAATGTTCTGAAAATCTGAGCTTTAATTTCACTTAAAGTTTTGATTAAGGCCCTTCTCAACTTATTAAACACAATTTTACTAGTATAAGGTTACAGAGGTATACCATATAAATCGATGAGTTTGATTTTACTAACATTAAGTCAAAGAATGTAAAAGTTCATCTATTTTGTGAAGAATTGAGTTGATTGTATACCAGATATTTTTTGTCATAACACAAGTTCAAAGCTTCTCTGAAACTACCTAAGTAACATGTCTGCAAAACATCTTGTTTTACATCCTGTGGGCTGTTTATACATAGAACAGTGACGTTTATAGAAACCAAGGATTACAAGGAAACCTTCCTCTCTATAATAACTACTTTTATCGAAGGACTGTTAAAAGCCAGAAAGAATCACCTATTTTTCAAAGCAAATTTATTCATGTCCTGTTTTATACTATTTATTCTTACGCAACCTGTCATTTAGCTTGATAATTCTTCTATGTCCCTGTGTATTCTCCTTAATTCATTTACAGATAGCATTGCGCACCTTTGTGTCCTCTGTTCTGCTTACTGAAATCAAGTTCTTTCAGTCTTTTTCCTAAATGAGGCTCTGTATTCCTTGTTTTGTTTAAATCAGTCCTTCTTACAAATGAAAAAGAAGGGACAGGAGCTGTAGACAGCATACTAAAAGTTTAATCAGTTGATTCTTTGGACAGTGGTTTTCTTTTCTATCAAAAAAATCTTGCTCAATACAGTCTATAGTCACGACACACCACCTTGCAGTTTGCACCACCTCCTACACGCTTACTCTCCCATTTTTATTTACAAAAAGAAGTCTGCTGTTTACAGTACAAATTATTGCTAGTACAATACTGTATTTCACACTATTTCATGCTGTTTCTAGTCCTCTTTTCCTCAGAAAGGATCAGTCCTACCTGAGTACTCTATTTGTGTTTGCACTGGATATTACCTTCTAATATTTTTCCTTCATAAAAGTCCACCAATGCAGTCTCTCTCACTTTGTGGCCAGACAACAAATGAAAATATTGGATAAGATCAGTTCCACCACAAACTGCATTAAAAATAATTCTTTCATTAAAATACGCATTTCTCTAGTCATCTCATAATTACTATACTTCACTAATCCCCATCCTTTCTATTTCATAACATCTCCTGTAGCACTACATCAGGGGGTTTACTGAGGTCCAGATAGACAACGTATTTCCTTAATGTATATTTTGAAAGGCTAGCAGGTTAGCTGGGCACAATCTCCTGTTTAACAAAAAATGTGCACTAAAAGTTATGCCATTCACTGTTCTTTTCTCTCTTACTTCTTCCTTAAAAACTTTTCTAAAGCCCTGCACAGATAATAGTCAACCTATATAGCTGCTTCGCTATCACATTTTTCCTCTTAATCCAAGTACAGGTACTGCATTTCCCCTCCTTCAAATATATGCTGTCAGCCATGAACTAAAAGACTAAAAAAATTGTTCCATGCAGCAGTATTTGTCAGTATTCTGGAAAGACATTTACCCTGTAAGTCAGATGCTTTAATCTTTATTAGATGTGCTAATTTATAATATCTACCCAACGCTCCCTTTTATTTTATTTATTTATTTTCAGGCCTTTGCCTGAAATTTTTTTTAGTGAAAATTAAAACTTTTCTGGTTGAGACTATATCTGGATTACATTTAGTATCATTTGTCCATTTGCACTGCACAATGGTTCTAGCTTTCTTCCCCAGAAAGCTTCTTTACATAGTCAAGTAATATTTTCTTGTTAATTTAAATTCCCTTATTACGATCTAATTCAGCACAACTTTTGCTAATTGTCACTATAACCCCACACCTTCTGATATCCAGGAGGTAGCCTTCTTTGCAGATCAAGCTGTTTTTCTGTTTCTTTCATGATCTTTGCTTACTCCAGACATTCCTTAAAAAAATACTTAATCATCCACTTTGTCATAGAACTTTCCTTCCAAGTGTTTTTTCTCATCTAATTTGGAATGCATTTTTTTATTAACTTTTGTACCTTTGTCTAAAATAAATCCCAAACCTTTACTGCATTTTAGTCTAAAATCGCTCAGTCCAGTTGATTTCACTAATTAGCGCTCTCAATTTATTTTGAAAATGGAAATCCTACTTAATCAAACCACTTTTTGTTTACTAAATTTAACTAAATTAACAACACCAGATATTTCGTCCAGGAGCCGACCCTCCCATTATTAATAACCATCTGTTCCATTTTTTCTTGTATCTTGGAAAATAGTCTCCCATATTGGGACAATTTTAAGTAATACACTTTCTCATATATTACCCATCTCCACATCTGATCCTGAGCACTTAGAAAAATGACTGAACTATGTTCAGTCTCTTCTAAAGCCATATGGCTACGTGCAGTGATACCGGGCAATTGTTTATAGGGACACAGCACATCAAAATGGGTCCTGAACACACTACTGCACTTTATTTATACTTAGACAACTCCTAAGCATTCACCTATCACACTAGTCAGACAGAAAAAGAAAACTCATTCACAATGCTAAGTTCTTATGCTGAAAAATATCTTTTGGGACTCTCTTCAAGAATGGCAACGCTGTCTTCTTCCTTTCCGAAAAATGAGGTTTAAGAAGAACTAAAAAAATGCAACCATCATCTCTAATCATGAAAAAATCATCTTTCTACTAAACCATTTGTCCTGCTTGAAGAGTCAACAGGACTCTGCAAAGAAAACCAGAATCTTGGTGTTAAAAGTTGTTCTTTCATCAGGATCCCACAATGAACATTTGGTGGGATCCTGGGCCTGCTACATCCACTGAGCTGTCCTTCACAAACTACTCTAAGTGTAGCCTGTTTTATTCTGAAGCACTCTCTCAGAAGACAATAATGTCCCTTATTTAATTGACCACCACAATACTTTAGCATTCTTAATTGTACACCCATTGTTAATAAATTTCATATTCATACAAGTTATTGTTGGGGGGTTTTTTTGAGAGCTGCTTTTGCTGCTCCATTGTATCATTAGCAGCAGCTACCGAAACTGGATAGGACTAGGTACATTCAGCTCTCAAAAACAGGATTTAGTGGACTGGGCATTTATGTGGTTGCTTTCTTGCTCCATCCCCTTTAAGACAGATATGTCTGTTATGATATCTTGAAAGATGATTTAGATGTCTTTCATTGAAAGCAATAAAAATGATAAAGCAAAGTGCAAAGTACTCATTGACTTAAAAGAAGATTCCCTAAATTTTACCTACTTTTATCCAAAAGGCTTTCTAGCAAATCCTGGTAAGTTTTCATAGTCAGCAGTACTTGAGAACAAATGGGACAGGTGCTTCACTAACTAATGACAATAAGCTGTAGGAATCCATGCCCTGGATCACCTCTCCTCAGGCAAGTTCCAGTTATTCCTCCTTTTGAAAGGTATGGTGAACTCCCAGTAGAACAGATAGATTACTTTTATCTTCTTCAGTGATAATGATCCAGCTTTCTGGTAAAATTAGGATGTATACTGAACAGTTATCAATATAAGATTCATGATGCTGGTAATAGAATTTGTGGTCTCCTTTAAAAATCCTAATTGAATCAGTATTATCCTAATCTTTAGATCCTTTCTGAGACTCAAAAATGGGAAGAAGGGCTCTGTTGAAGAAACAGAGCATGCTCTGCCAACCCTGCCCCACACCTCCTGGAAAGGTTTCCAAACTTCAAATGCAAAAGCTAGGGGAAAAGAAAAGGTAAAATAAAACTTATCACACTTTCAGAGGAAAGAGAAGGGAAACAACCAGTAAGTACGGCTAAGGTACCCAGCTTTTGGCACTAGAGCAGTCACTGGTTTTAATACAATAATAAAATAAGGCAGTATCCTTCCAAAGGGACTGAAAATCAGCTGGATATCCTTCCTGCTGCTAATTTAACTGGAGAAACTCCCTCTCCTGGGAGTGAACACTTTCTCCTGAAAGAATTCAGTTCTATTGCCCTGTTTTAGTAAAGGCTGTTCTTGTGCATGGAGACCAAGGGCTAAAGGGAGCTGGGACTTGGGTAGCTGGGACCCAGTACTGCTGGGCACAGCTGGAGGCTGTTTCAAGAGAATTTGCGTAACTTGAAATTGATGCTTTTACTAACCAGTCAAAAAAGAAAAAACAGCTGGCTTCTTTAGATTTCAGAGATGCATGGAGAAGGATTTGTAAATTGTACATTTACTAGGGTACTAGATTCACCCAGAACACACAGGCTTGTCACTTGCAGTAACTCTTTTCTTTTAAGAACGTGTCTGAGGTTATAGACATAGCACATAAAATAGATGAACCCAGAATAAGGAGGATGCCAAATACACTTGCTGAAGACTATCTGAAAACCATGTGTAGAAATTCTAACAAGGAGAAGCCCAATTTAAATATGTGCACTATTTTTGTATTTTTAACAGCCTATTATACTGATAATATAATATCTTCTCAAAGAAGAGCTTTTTCAAGGTGCAGCTCACAGTTTCCACTTCGGGCAGTAAGAAGAAAATGGATAGCATTTCAGAGCTCCAGTTCAGGAGCGGGAAGATGCTTCGGGTATGCACCAGGGACAATGAGCACTCTGAGCTTAAGCATGTGCTCAACAAGAGTAAAAAAGCATGTGAAGAATGATGTAGGGATCAGCCATTTCTCACTCATCTCCTTCACCACCTCTCTGAAAATAGCTGTTTTCTGTGAGATGTAAAAATTCATCACAGGACTTCTTAGGGAGAAGGGCTGGGATACTATCATAACCAGCTGCAAGTCTACGAAGACAAGAAGCTTGAGTGACATCCCCTTACTCTATGGATATGCTCCTACTTTTAAAAATAATTGAACTCTATTTTTTTTCTTTTGAAAATATGTTTTGATACTGAAGAAATGTCTTTACATATATACATATTTCTCTGCGTATGTATACACACATATGCATGTCTATGTGTGGGCACACATGTATATTTATATAGTGCTAACCAATTTACCAATCTTGTGTCAGCTATGAAAGGGTTTTATGGCTGGCAGTTTAGGAATTTGTGATAAAAGTGATCCCACTTAGGAAATCAAACTGTGCATTCCCCTGCTTACAAGTGTCAAAATGGAGATAGATCTCTCTGCCGACGAGTTTGCACTCTGCTTAATATTTTCTTTGTATCCTAATCAAAGGTTAAAATGTTGTTAAAAAACAAAATTTATTTAACAGTTGTAAAAATTTAAGTTCAGGTTGATATAAACACTCGATCATTAATGCAGTGTTTTATGATTAGAGACAAGGAAAATTTTAACACAAATATATGCTCGCAGTCTAAGGTTGTCAATTCTTATAACATGACTTCCAAATTCCATGCTATATTCATTTTAAGCATATTTAAAGCTTAATAATTTAATGATTTATCCAATTTTAATTTATACTTTCAAAACCATTTTGAACAATCTGAGGTGCCACTGGAGATCATAACAGTGGTCCTGGTTAAGTCAAATAATAATTATAGTGCTTTCACTTTAAAGATGAGATTATTTTTAATTATTGAGTGAAGTACTTGAGGTACCATACTTATATAATTACGCTACTCATTAAATGGTTATTGAAAGCTGAAATGTAATTTTAATGACAGCTACCTATTTTTCTTTGCACACTTTATAGATGACAGATCAGTCAGGAATTCTAGTTTGCTCAAAAAAATCCTTGCAGCTGCACTGGTTCTTTCAGGTGTAAAACAATTAAGCTGTGCTTATTTTAAAACTTTAAACATTTTTTTTTCTCAAATGGTATTTCTACAATATACAGAAATTAGTGAAAACAGAACAATAATGTATAAATATTTTTTCTTCTTTACAATAACACCAGAATTCTGGTCCTAAACTATATACATTCCAAACAATATCCCCCCAAAACCAGTGACAATACAAATATGGAAGAATGATTTTAGTCAAAATGTGTTCCTCATATAATACAAACAACAACAACAAAAAAGCTTAACAGATTGCAGACCTTTATTGTGAGTATAAAGGGGTAATCAACATACAATAAGCATTTTACTATGCATTAAAACTATATATAATGCCACGAGACTCCTTTGCTTTTTGTAACACCAAGGTTCACAACTCTTCAAACATAAAATTCTTTGATACTATTTACTCCACAGATAGATATTCATCAAACTGATCTGGATAAAATTTATTCTAATATGCAGGAATCTCTGACAATTGACACCACGGAGTTGTGGTCTCAGAAATGAGCACCTAAAGACTTATGCTCTGTATTTTAATCCTTTACACACAATGTTTGAAATTCAGCGTTATCTGTCCATTGTTCCAAAGGTCGGTATCTTGTTCAAATTAAGCTTTCCTTTTTCACAATGAAAACCAAACATAAGAGTAAATTTGTTTCATTAACAATATTAAAGCAAAGATTTCCGAGTTAGCTGTATGGGGAAAAGGCAATAAAGTTTTGAAGAGGGAAAAACTGCTTTGTTCCTTCAATCCCCTAGTTGAAATTAATTATAGCAAATGTTTATGAAAACATCTGTTCCATACAGTTATAAATTCTTAATTTTAGCATGGGCGATTCCAGGCTCCTCTATTATTTTGAAAGAGAGCAGTCTGACAATTGAAAGGTTTACAAAAGAGCAGACAATTTGCATTTCTACAGCACCAAATATGCAGTTTGGAAAGTCTTCAGGATCTCTACAGCAAAGAAAAAAAAAAATACAAAAAGCCTAAGACGACTGAAGCTTTCTGCTTTGGGTCCGCTGATAGACCAAAATGGCAGTAGGAGGGGAAAAAATAAAAATAAAAGGAGAACTAATCCCAAAACATACGGCAAATTGAGATTTTACTACATAAACTAGATCTTTAAAAAGTAACACGTAGCGGAGCTATGGATTTCTCTGTTATGTATTTTGATAGATTCCCGAGGAGTGAGGGGGGGAAGCTCACGGCGTTGCCGTATCGTGTCAAGAGAGGGTGCTGCAGAGTTTAAGATGATGCAGCGGCTGCTCCCCTTCCGAAGCTCCATCCTTGGTACCAGCAGCCACTACGCTACAGAAAATCTTTCGGACTTTTTACATAACACCCTTGCAACTACAGTGTTAAATTCAATTTACACCAAATAAGCTTTTAAAATGATTAAATGGAGCAAGCTCGAAGCAGTGTACAGAAACTGAAAAGAATGCCTTCAGCTAAAGAATTAAGTGCACAGCACTTCTGATATTTATAAAATAATTATTAGGCTGGAAAGTTGAAGAACATTTCACTCTGAGCAAGTTGTTTAAGTTTTCTGAAATAAATATAATGCAACTTTTCGGTGAGCAATCCTTTAAGTACATCCTGACTCTCTATCCCTTGCTTCAAGTTCATTTAGCATTAGATGCATACTTTGAATGCAAGCGTTGCTTGGTACAGATTTCTTGGTAGCATTTTAGTTTCCACAACTGTGCCCTACAATATAATATTTTGCCATGAGTGAAATAAAAAATAATGCACTATGATAATTAGCAATATATGCAGATAACTAACTGTAAGACTTTGCCATTAGAAGTACAAAAGTCTTACACAGGCTGAAATATTTCATTTGTTTATCCTTCAATATTAATATGAGAAAAATATATTAAGCATTAACAGGTTTTTTTCCCTTTAAGCTTATTTGAGTTAGGAAAGGAACACAAACACAAAACACAATGGAGTATCCTCACAAATGCTAATCTTGTGATAGTGAAAGTTGGTCACATTTGAAACTAGGTAAGGAACGCCTATTGTTTACACCAAGGTGCAAAATCGAAGCCTGGTTTAGCCCTGCAGAAAGCTGCTGAACAATATGATAGGCAGACACATTGGGTTGCAGTTATGAACAAAAACTTCTGGAGATAATAAGAATATCTTGTACTGCGTGTTGCTCAAACCCAGTCAATTCCGGTGTCTTTTGGATTGCTGATTTACGACAATCAAGGGGCATCCTCTATGATCTTTGCATATAAAATCACAATTGCATATGTGTATACGCATATATGAGTAAACTCTGCGTATTCTCCAGGCAAAATCTCTGTTTGAAATAATTTTGTCTATGCACTTCAGTTTAAATCAAGACACACAAAAATAAGAGGGTTTCCATTTTAAGCGGAACTGCTTCTGAGTGTTCTCAAATCTAAACACCAACCCTGTCATTAGGTTAGCCTGTAAATTAACATAGCACTTTTCCACATGCAAAATGTATGTGTGAAAAAGTGTAGATGGGAAAACATATACAGAAGTCTAGATGACTGATTTTGAAATTAGAACGTAGCATCAGTGTTTAAGAAATGTAGGCCCTTGCAGCTCAGTTTAAAATAAATTCAACAGTAAGTATATTCAAAGGACTTATTTCTTTTCCTGATGAAGCCTCTCTGTTTACCAAAATAGGCTGAGCTATACACTCACTAAACTAAAACAATAGAATACATAGAATAAGGAATTTTACTCTAATACCACTGAACTAATTCATAGGTATGCTTGAGAAGAATTCTCAGGTGATTGCAAGGTACCGAAATCTTAAATAATTTACATCCAGAGGTGTTTTAATATAATCTCTTTCAGCATGATGGGAAGGCCAAATTTAACTGTGATGCTAATAGTGATTTAAACACTTCAGACAATGCATGAACATGGAAAAATAGTTTGACTTCCCGTTTAGTGGGAACCACACAATACTAGCTTATACAAGCAAATGTGACTTCCACTGAAGTCGATAAGCATTTAGTCCAGTAATGCCTGGATTGAATTTGTTATCAGCAGCAATAAGACTGGTAAAAGAAAAAATCCACAGGATAAGGTAAAACGTGATTCTTGAAACTTTTTTCAGTCATTGTTTCTCCTAGTGCACCTGTCTTTGGTCCATGGTAAATTATGTCCAATTCTGTTCATATGCTCAGTACTACAGTCTGTATCTGCTACTTAACCTGGCTGTTCATTTACCATGTAGAACTTAAACAAGTTCCTGGGTCATCACCAAATGTGACTTAAAGACTCCAGGATAATATACAAACATTTTAATGTAGTCTCATCGAAGTGGATACTGTATACCTAATAAATAATATAATCTCTAACTTCAGTAAATTCTTTAAGAGCATATGCAGTTAGCAAAATAGCAAATTAGCAAAATTAGCAAAACAGAGAATACAGGAATCCAGTACAACTAGGGACAAGAACCACAATTAGGCTTTGTACAGAAAGAAAAAAATCTTAGAGGCCGCCTGGCATCATTGCTAGGAACTTACGTCCCATGATATACAAATGCCGAGTGACTTATCACTTGCATCCAGAAGAATTTAGCTAATTTTAACTTATAAACAGCCTAGAAGGCCTTTGAGCTATAAATTGCAATAATCTAAAGATGGCAAGAGGCAATAAACATGAGTTAATGACTCAGCATCCTCCTGAGATAGCACTGGTCATACGGCTTTGCTTAATCTTAGACATGCACAATCACTGTAAAAGGGTGGTCTCCAGAGACCATTTACACTGACAATAAGAAAAACACACCATCTCTTTAGATGTTTGAAGGCTACTATTGTCCTGTAATTTACTTCAATTACATCCTATTTTTAACCACATTTCTATCTTATAGATAGATGCAATCCTTCTGTTCGGAATAATAAATCATATGTAGGTACAGTTTGATTTTCACATTCTAAAGCAGTAATGCATATTCCATTGAGTCTAGGAAAAAAACGGAGCCAAAAAAGATCGAGCAGAAGTTTTCTAACATTCTGTTTTATCAAGATTAAATGATAGTAGAAGACAAACGAGAAAGGATTAAGTGCTCTTTTATTGAAATAGAATTGCCCTTTCAACAAGAAACTAGCTCTTCAATGCAGAATAACAGGTTTATCAGGAGAAAGGCCAGCCTGGCCAGGAAGCCACGCAGTTGTGATACGCTGCCTCACCTCCTGAAGTTCAGGAGGTGGTCTCATGATAACGAGGGCCAGAGGTTAAAAAGAGCAGGCACAATTCTGCTTTGTTTCCTTGCTGTTTCTTATCAAAGGAAGCTACTACAGCAGGCTGATGACTTACAGCACTACTGATGGATGTCAAAGGCTTCTCCTGAAAGCAGAATGTACTTTCTTGGACCTTCTTCCTTGAGTGTAGATACGTTTAGGAACACTGTGAAAATCATACCACTTCCCTTTGCCCAGCACATACACACAAAGAGGTTCAGCCTGAAATCAGAGCACCCACGTGGCTACTGTGGTGACACATGCGTAACTAGCTACTCGCTCATCTGGAATGGGATAACAGACAGCATTTATGGCTAGGAGGCAACCAGAAAGAATAAAAGGAGCAGCACCATTGCTGCAAATGGAAACACAGAGATTCAGGCACACGAGAAACTAAAAGGCAGTGGAGCTTTGGCATCCCATGGAGGGGCTGGCACTACCCCTGACAGCCAGCAGCTGAACTGTGGGTTTTGGCTCTGAGGAAGAGGAAGCAGATGAGAAGCTTGAAGTTAGGAAGTTGTCACAGAGATGCAAGACTGGGCAATGCCTGGACTTTCCTCAAATGCTACAGTTTTAAAAGCACACAGTAAGAGGTGAAGAAAGTCCCACATGAAGCAATGTGGGAAGCAGCCAGTTACTAAAACGCCCAGGGCGAGGCACTTGGGTACCCACAGCATCCCTGTCACCCCAGGAAGCTCAGCTCCTCCGGCTCCCTCCAGCTGCAGCCTCCTCCTCCCCTACCACAACTCCTTTTAGCACTGCTGGAAGCAGTCAGACCTGTAGGTCTGACAGGCTACTTTGGATTTATATCAACATAAACTGCAGGATAATCTGTTAAATTAGTTAGAAATAGGATCCTCCTTCTATCTATTGAAAAGACATGTTTTTAATAATGTAACTATGTAACACATTTTAGCAGCATTACATACACCAAAAAAAAGTAGAGGGATAACCAATGGTTTATTAAACTATGAATACAACATATTAGAAGTGCATATGATTTTTACTTCCTTTATTCATAACACAACAGAAAGCACATTTTTTCATTCCTTAACAAATCTATTATGTGAATGATTTTGAAAAAGCAACTTAGTCTCTGGTTAAAGTTTAAAGTTATCTGGGTAAAACTTAGAGACGTTCCATCAGTAGCAGAATCTAGAGGTAAGACAATTCACAAGTGCACTGTTAAAAAAAAAAAAATCATGTTAACATACCTTCACCTTATGATAGCACCAGTACCTGGCAAGCTTGAGCAAGACGGTCTGGGAAAAACCCCAACAACCTGAAGACAACCAAGACTGCCACACAGACTCAAATACTCAACCCTGAAAGGGACCTTCCCACTGCCAATGGAACAGCCCTTATCCTAATAAAATTAACTGTACAGAAGGAACCTGCACCAGAAAGGGACACCTGAGCTTAAAAGCTGCCTCGCTAGTACTGAGCTAGAGCTTTTAAACTGCCAAATCAAAATATGCCAAAGCATAATGAAGACACTAGATTTTAATCAAAATTCTTTTAAATCAACCCTTAGTTAATTTGGAGAGCACCAACTGTGTACTTTGCTGGTGCAAAAGCAGATGCATGTTGTGAATGATGGATCTAGAGAAATTTGAAGGGCAAAGGTATGTACGCATTAGCAGTAAACTCTAGGTGTCTAAGAGATGAAAGTCCACAGCTACATCAGAATATAAAAATATATCAAATTGACAGCCAGAATGACAAAACTATTTACTACAGTGCAAGGTAGTTTGTCGAAAAATGGTCCCTCTGTTGCAGATACAGAGAAAGAAACTCTCCACAAAACATTTCTGTGAAGAAGTATGTAATCCATCGCGGGAAAGATTTCTGTTCTCCACCCTTGCCCTCCTGTGAGGAGGATGAGTAGTGTCAGTCCCTGGTGGCACTTCAGAAGGGAACTAAGGATGCAAGTATGAAGCACTTGGAGACATAAGAAATATGAGATTTGAAAAATGCAAATTAGACAACTATGACTAGATTTTTCTTGCAGACAACAATTACATTTAAGTTTTCTAAAAGGTTGATGATTCAGTTTACACAATAATAGGGTAAATGTTAAGTAGTAGTCAATTTTTCTAGACAGTTACCACAATTCTCTAAGATATAAAACGTGCAGCATCTTTTAGCCAAGAAGAAAACAGTCTGAGTGCAAGACAAAAATGTCACCCAGCATCAGAGAGCATCAGCTTTTTGACTTGGGATTTTTTGATCAAGTACTACCTAAGGAAAATGCAGAAAGGCATGTTTCGTATGTGTAGTTCATATTAAACCACAAAAATAATCATCTGGAGAGCAACAGAACAGCCCTGAGGGACTACTAATTCTAAAATATTTTCACTTTTCTTCTGATTTGGCCTTCCAAATTTTGGACATGGCCATGACTTGCTATGCTGTATGACAGCTATGGTACCTCTCTGTCCAACTGGAGAGGAGAAAAAGCTCTGATCCAGAAACTTTGACTCTTCCATACTAGAGATCTGCATTCTCAGCAGGCATGACACTGTTACCTCCAACACTACGTCCAGACGGCACAGACCTCAAGTGATGGGAAAGGAACGGGTCTGCACAAGGTCATTTAGGCATATCCATAGCGTGGTATTAGAGACTTGGAAGTACGGGTGCAGAATTGACACACTGTGGGAGTGAAATTCAAGACAATAGCTGTCTTACTCGAGCACAGGCATTATTTGAAAAAGTACTATATGCTGTGACTGCAGGTCATAAGACAGAGCAAGAAAGAATATATATGTCTGAACAAGTTTTCTGTTTCCTCTCATTGAAATGACAGTGAATAAAGACGACGAAAATTACAGCGTGTGAATACTAGTGTAATTACTGAATAGTTCCCCACATAATTATGCAAAACAGATCTATCCATAAGTTAACGTAGCCATTTTCTTTTTGAAACAGAATTTTCATGCCATCCATCAGTCACCCCAAAACACAAACCTTAGATGACAAGTACACAGAATTTACTCATTTGGTCTGTAATACAAGCAATGCATGTGAGTAGAAGTAAAGGTTTAATGAAACAAAATAATGTACTCCACTAGGGAAAACATGTTTTGCCCAAAGAAAAAACTAATGTAAATAAGTGGAGACTTGACTATTTGATAAATCTAGCCCCAAAGGTTATATGTTTACTGAAAGAATATAAATATTGTACGTGATGTAGATTTTTTTTATTTGACTAGAAACATTAATTGCTTTTTAAATACAATAATATTCTTTCCTTTCAAACTGTGAGGTCTCATTTCTTTTACTGCAACACGTAACCAATTACCTAACAAAAATGTTTACATTAATCACAATGACTCTATATTTTAGTTTTTATAACCACCAATTTTATTTTTGCTTAGAACTGAACTCCCTCAGGCATTCTTTTGTGCCAACTGTTAATTTCTATCAGTGATAAAGTTCCCTTAAGCTTCTTTTAACATCTACTGGACATGACCTCATAAAATTTAATGCCATTCATTAACCCCAAGCACTTAACTTTACACAGTAATGTCAGGCATCTGACTTTTCAGTGCATGAGAAATCCAAGTGGGAACCGTTTGAGAGATACAAATTACAAATCATTTGAGTAGTAGAAAGAGCGGCAATGAACAATATTAAAGGGTGAATCAAGACTTGAGCAAAAGTAGGGTTCTTGTGATGCCTTCTATCTAGAATTATAAAATATTTATACAAACAAGGAACAGGCTGCAACGTGATCATTTTGGCTTGTGAGGGGACTGAAATTCAGAGCTGGGGCTGAATGCCAGGTTTTTAACACTGTCTGAAGCAGATATGATGTGCAGTCATGTCTTCTCGGGTGTGCAGTAGCCGTCAGGCATTTCGGAGGAGCACAGGTGCTAGGACCACCTTACGTTCCGCAAAGGCCACGCACCAGCAAGACTGGGGTAAGCCAGAAGCCCAAAGTGCTCCTCCTTTTCTTCCTGCAAGAGCCTTGCCTAGGTTTAGCTTTAGACTGTGGTTGTTCTGATTTTGGTTATGTACCAAGAAAGCTTTCGGAGGGACAGCACTGTTTTTATTTTCCCTGAGATGCACAGATGGGTGATGTCTGCTTAACTCATTTAACCATATTTCCCAGTGGCTTCACACATGTTGGAGAAAATGTGGAAAATTCTAGAGGTGAATGAAAAAAATACTTAGCAACAATTTTCTGGCTTCTCTTGGGCCATTCAAGGACATTCCTTGTGGGGAGTGGAAACTGAGTGACAGCCTGTCAAGGCCCTGACTGTAAAAAGGGCACATTGTTAGGGGAAAAAAAAAAAAGTGGTTTATTTTCTATTTCTGTTGGCTCAAGAGATATCTAGGCATCCTCTGTGAAAAAGGACAGTGCTATGCAGCTAGAAACATGGTCCATCAGAGTTCCTGATAGCAATCTGCTTATTCAGCTCTGTTACACAAAATCCCCTCCCCTAGTCTGTATACAGGGCTTGCTTTTTCTTGGTGTCACAGGCTGTTACATTCTGGGTTAAGCAGTTAATGCTGTTGGAGCAGGGATCAACTTAACATTTCTATACAAATTATACAAGGTAGCTATAAATTGCCTCATGAGAACCCATGTGAGATTTGATGCTGATGTCTCTAAGTGCTACAAGTTTATTTATTTATTTTTAAGCAGCAAAAAGAGCCGACTTTCAGAACTAAGCAGTAGCTCCTGAATTTACTGATCTTAACTGGAAAATATATTCTCTGCTACCCTATAAATCTAAACAGATGGAAGTCATTTTGCTCAAGCTTTATTTCCACAGAAAGGTATCTCTAAGCGAAAGGCAGGTATTACAGAATTGAGGTTTTCACATGTGAACAACTGTGATCTCTGATACCAGCCCCATCTCCAATTTCTCAGAATGACTATTTTAGCTATAAACCACACATAACTAAAATCTACAGTCAATACACACTTCATACTATTGAAAATGTTTTTGCATCTTGCCTGCCACTGGTCTAAAATGACTTTAGCATAATTACAGCGTGATGCAACATCAGTAAGTGTGCATCAGTTGGAAAAGTTTCTATTGCCTAATAGCAGGGAATGGTAATAAAGCAGATGTACACCAGGCCACATGACAATGGCAACCAATTGGTCTGTATTTGGCAAAGCAAAGTATTAATGTTTTATAAACACAAAGTATGTTATATACTTTTCTAACAATACGGATGTAAATCTCTGCACAGCATAAACACTTCTGCTGATCAACATAAAGATACTGCTGTGATGGGTACTTTGAAGTTGTAGGTAAGAGCTCAAGCTGTAAGAAGCCAACAGAAATGGAAGTTTATAAAGAATCACTGCCAGACTCTTAAATGTAGTAGCACTTGTGGGACTTTCTGTAATATAAATAGTAATTACCTTCAATGCAGAATGTATTTGCAAAAATAAATATACCAGCGCATATACCAAAACTCACAACTCAGTTTTCCACTTACAAAGCAAACTTTAAAATCTGTAAATTCTGAGTAAAACAAACCCCAGAATACTCTTTTGCTCAACATCGCCTAATACGCAGTGCCCAAATATGTTTACATGTGCATGCACATGCACAACTGCTCCGATACACACACGCAAACACTACAATCTTAGTGTGAGGGCATCTACCCTGTAGACAATTCAATCAATCTCTCAAGTGACACACACACGTGCCTGCACACACAAAAGCAGATGTGGCATTAAGATTTACAAAGTTATTGAAACTTTTAACAAGTAAAACGCATCTTTACTTAGCTACACCAGAATGAGGAATAAAGGGGTTTACATATGTTCCAATTCTAAACCTATCAATCAAACCCATGTTATTCCTTTGGGAGCTTATTTACATGCATATTTATCAGCCTCACATGCTAATTCCCTGCTGTTTTATGCCTGCGAGGCATGTTTATGAGTCATAATTGTTGATCTCATTTGATGTATTTCACTGAAGTAAGACATTATTCAGTTATGTGGCCTAATGTCAATGAATTACGATGACCTGATCTTCGAAATGCAACTTGCTCTTTAATTTTTATTAGAGCATAACTTATTCAGAAGAAGAAATACACTAAAATGGAAGATTACAGGCTTTTGTAGTCATTTTACTTGAACATCTTATTTTTGAAACACTCCTCCCTACCTTTAGGCAAAGTTTTAAAAGTGCAATTTGTAAACACCAAATGAAAAGAATTTTTGCCTGAAATTAGTACATATTTCTCAGAGTGGGACCATTTATCGGTGTTTTTATTTTGTTTTAACCAGCCACAAGACAGGCCTTTGGAGCACTGACATATGGTTTGTAAAAGGAAAAAAACCCAGACCCAATCCAAAGCCCTCGAATTGTGCTTTGCCTTAACTTCATCAAAAGTGAAACCAGATATAGACTGAGGAGCAACTGGTAAATGAGAACTACTAAAGTCAGTTAAAAGTCCCAAAACCAACTCATCACCTTTGATGCAAAATGGTGTCAATTTATAAACAGAAAATCACTTGATGGTCAAAGAACAGACCTAAGCAGGGGAATAATTACAAGGTGTACAAACTTCATTGTGGTGGCTTGAATTGAGCCATCAATGACTATCTAGGTGGCAAGCCAGAAGGGGCACGGGCAGGCAGCTGAACATGGTACTTACACAATTCTGCTCCTTTCACAAAGACCTGTGCCACTCTTCCAATGCCTCAAGTAATCTTGAAAGGTTTAAATTACCTTTAAAAAATCTGATTAATAAAATTTTTCAGTAATCATGCCTGTTTTCCTAATGCGATTATAGTATGAAGGAATCAAACCAATAAAGTAACTGGTTATTTTATTCTCTTGCAGCAAAGACTTAGTTTCATTATAGTAAGCACCCACGCTGTAGGATCCATAGTGTAAGTGGCCCCTTATGCTAGGCTAACAGATTACCACTGTACACATAAATTACTACATGATTTTCAGACATCACCACTTCCTATCTTAAGATTCAGTATTGTTTTAATGCAATTATTATCATTTTGTTATACCAAAAGTAACTATAAATTGACAATTGATTTCAGCTTCACAAAAATCAGAAGTATTTGACTTTTGTATTTGAGAGATTGTCGCAGTTAATACAATGTTCAATTTAAATTCATCTTTACGTATTGATTAAAAAATCCACTTAAGTATGTTCAAAAGTTTCAGAGTTGCTGCTCTGAGCTACAGCTTTAGCGAGGAACAGAGTAATATGCAAAAAAAGAAAACTGTCTTTAGCCAAGTAATGCAAATGCCAGATACCAAATGCAGGCTCATTTTTCCATAGGAATCTCAAATTGAAGCTGACAGATATGAGTAAGTGTCTTTGAAATCGCAGAAAACCTGCAAGTATCTTCCTAAATTTGCAATATCTAGAGGAGTTGTAGTATCATAAATAGCATATTAATTCCAAGACGAAAAATCTGCAGCAGTTTTTTCATGTCCAGAATTACATCTGTGGTTTTCATTTATAGCTGCTTTTATCAAAAAAAATCTTTTTTTCCTGCAAAAATTAAATATACGAGAAAGAGCCACAGCCCATTTAATACAGGCTTTATATGCTATTTTTTAAAAAAAGCTAAGGAACATTTAATACAGGGTTTACATGATATTTTTCCAAATCAGAAATTTTCTTCTGATAGAAGTATGTTACAATCCAGCTTCTTAAAAAAAAAAAATCATAATCTTCACTTGAACAAGTAGTTATTCTAACAGCACAGTTATAAGGGTGTAACTTTAGTTCATGTAAATGCCACAACTAAAACTGTGATGTGTTCATCATAAATATAAATTTATAAAATACATTAAATTTAATTCTGCTGAAAAATGTCTCATTCCAGAACTTTTAAAACAGAAGTTTTCACTGGTTATAGTCACAAGAACCCCAAAACAGAGCTAGAGTCTTCCACAGTATAAGCTCTAATTTACATCCTTTCTTTTTTTCAAACTCAAATAAGCAAAAGACACAAACTCATCTGCCAGGGTTTGGTTTTTGTTTTTTTTTTAAGAATAGCAACAATTAAGGCTACACTTTTTCTGGCAATAAAATCTCATTCTTAGTGTAGCCGATAATGTTTGTGGCCACCTAGCTGTGATAATTCAGAATGGAGCTTTGTACGCTTTTGCAAAGGAGTATTTGCTTTCATACTTTAATAAAGAATGAACCAATATTCGGTCACAGAAGTTTGGAGGTGGCCCTGTGGCTCACCATGCTTCTCTCTTCCATTAAGATAACATCTGTTCTGTCCACCAGTCAGCAAATCAAATTTGATGAGAATTCATCTGAGTGCAAAGTAGAAATGCCCACTAATGGACAGATTTATGTTCCGTTGCTCCATCCTTTAAATATTTCAAATGAAAACTAAACAAAACCAACAATGGTATCTCCAAATATTACAACTAACATACAGAAAGTGTACCCCACTATAATGAAACTCAAACATTTTCACATCATTGAAAGCATATTTTCACGTGTATTGCATGAGAACTCTATCCCTTCAATTGCACTTAGTACTGATCACTATACAGTTCATTTTTCCTAAGGTTAAATCATTGATTCCATTACAAATCCAATTTCTCAGAAGAAAAGAATTATCACCACCATAAAAGCTTTATCTGGATGAAGTTTGTGCCTTTTAACTTCTAAGAAGATCAAGAATAATAATTTGTAATGGGCTATCAAAATTTTAGTGGGGAAATTTATCATACAGGCTACTTGCTAATATTTTGGTTACATGGTCCCAGTTGCACTAAACTGAACGGGATTTGTTCAAAAATTTGAGTGCAGTCGTCCTATCCCAGAGTTTATGTATTATTGTTTATCACTCTAGTATCCAAGCAGAAGCATTTAACTGCCAGCTGTTTGTACAGGATTAAGATATTTAACAGAAGAAAATTAGAGCAGAAAATTTTGTTTTGGTTTGGTTTGGGTTTTTTCAAGTGGCCATTATAGTTTACTTACATTAAATTTGATTTTTAACCTTCCCACCTACTTTCCATGAAATATCAGAGAGACAGGTATTCCATTTACCTCAACAGTAGCTGCAGGGTAAACATGAAGGTACCACTGTAGTCACTGATTCGCAAGGTATATCAAGCAATATGTCAAGCCAGCTAATGCCCCCAGTATCTAGTAACATAAGGAAACAGTAAAAGCAGTAGGTACTGCCTATTTTTAAAAAATCTCTTAAAAAGTTTTAGTATTTTCCCTCTTCTTAAGACAGGAGCTGTCAATGCTGAGATACAAAATAGTGAAATGAACAAGCACAGACAAATCAACTTTGATAACTATTTCATTAAGCTGGAGTAGCATTCCTTAAACTTGTGGCCAAATCATGTTTTAATAGTAACACTCATATATATCTTTACTGAGCCACCATTTACCAAAGTTTAGGGAATAGTTTAACATATTCAAAACATTTTAACTTTATTTGATTACTCATAATGCTGAAAAGGTGACAATGATCTGTGTCTTCTAAAATATTTTTCATTTCCATTACTAAAAATACTTTTAGTTGAAATGTCTAAGCTGACAAGTGCTTATTTATTTTAAGTTTGTATCTAAAACATGAAAAGGTTGTGTGTGTGTTCTGACATGTACCAAAGTTACTCCTTTTTTAGTGAATTAGCTACCCGCCTCACAAAAACTGGCTGAAAGAAAGCAAGAGCATTGTCACTGAGGCAATGTCCTGGACCTTGAACGATCTGGGTTCAGTTCCTGGCCCTGCTGCAGGCTTCTTGTATGGACTAGGCATATCATTTCACCTGCTTCAAATTTCTTTTTGCATGAGAACATATAGTCTAGTTATTCTTCCTACGGCAGTTATGAGAATTAGTTTCGTGGCTTCTTTGGTATATGACACCTCCTAACAGGATGAGGTAAGCACACAGATGTGAAACAAACGTCCCAAGTCCCGCTTCCCTTTTTAAACAGATCAAGCCATGGAGCACAAACTGCGTCATAAGCTTCTGTGATTGTCACAAATAGTGAAAATAAATCTAATTTGCTATATCCTTTGGTGTCATTTGTACTGCAGTTGAAACATTATAGTCACGTGATTACTGATGCAGTGATCTAAACACCTGACGTGATGAAAAAGCTGAACAGGGATACTAATGAATAACTAAAAGATATTCCAGATCTGACAGAAGTGTTCAATCTTGGCATAGAGTGAGTGTGTGTGTGTGTGTGTGTGTGTACATCCATATAATTCTCAAGCTTAAAATATTTAGAAACAAAAGCCAGCAATAGTTCACTGATACAAAACAAGGTTTAAACATAAGCTCACATACATGCATTTGAAACATGATGTTCCTTATCCAGTATTGTTTAGACTTGGGTTAGTTTGCTGTTCTGTTGACTATGGAGAAAGACAGACAAAAGCAGAAAGGCTATGCACATTTCTCCCACTCTCCCCATTTTAGCGCTCAATTTTGTTTAGAGATAAAGGTGCTCTCCCATTATCCTGTATATTTAGCCTTTTTTTCAATGATTGTGTGTCTTATGAGTAAAATGAAGACCAGGGTTTTTAAAAGCCAGTCATATGCACTCTGCCTCAGCGTGGCCAGACCTTGACACCAAATGCTTGAAATCTAAACACTCCCAAAATTGAGGAAGTCCAAGTAACTAACCACAATCCAGCACCTTGGGTTAAATTACTGCTTCCCTTAGACAAGAAGGGCACTCAGGCTTGTTACCTTTACAGTCAATTGGAACCTAGCCATTAATTTTAATAGGATCAGGATCAGGTTCCTGACTTTTTCAACATCAAAGAAACATCTTTCCCAGTAATTTTGCTATAAATAATTAAAGCTGATTAGTAATAATAAGGTACCTTAACCAAAAAGGTAAACAGTGGAGACATTTATTATCAAAGTAAGAAAAGAAAATTAAAATAACCTGCAACACTTTTGTATGTGCAATTCATCAGGAAACGTTGTAAAAGAACAAAAACAAATGTTGGCTCATTCCAGAGGTTCTTTGTCATCATTAATGTATTCAGGTTTTCACAGCTGAATTGCTGTACTTTGAAAAGATTTTCATGAAAGGAAACTCAAATTCCACGTTTAAACAAAGCTGTCAGGTTACCAAGATTCATATTTGCTTGTATGTCCAGAAAATGTTTTCTCCTTTTTAAAAAACCCTCTAGGTTAGAAGTATTATTATTCCTTTGCTCTCGATTTGTAAACAACAGAAAATAAGCTTTTGTTAAGCAGCGCATATTTATTTATTTATTCGCTATTGCGAAGCTGAAACCAGCAGTTAGAAATATCTGTTCCAAAGCGGAGGTGAAACTACCTGGTATGGATATTTTACTTCATTAGTAGTTCTGTTCCTCAAATTGATACAAATGGCCTCCTTCTGTTTCTGTCTGTCTGCTTGCCTGATCAGTGGAGCTAATTGTCAGAGCTGGGGAGATCTCCTATACCTAAACAGAAGATACGCAGTTTGTAACCTGCTTAATTTGCCTTATGTCCTGGATGGCCCTCAGTATGTTGTTCATTAAAGTATCAGCTGTTTCGGTTGTAGCAGTGGCAACCTAAGCATAGGCCTATTTTTCTTTGTTAAAAGGCCAGATTGTCAATAAATAATACAGATCTTACCAGATAATTTCTTACCACTTAAAATAAGTATGACGGTACTTTATTTCGCTCCCCTTCCACACCTCTTAGTTTTGCACATCCAAAGAGGACAAGGACAAGGGTACCCAAGGAGGCTAAAGAATAGGGCTTATCAGTCAATCAGAAGCCCAAAATTGAAGCTTTGCAGTATCACTTGGCATTAAGTGAAAGTAAGTTGAACCCTTCCCTTTTTAAAACAAGGAATTCCAGATCTTTATAAATGTCCACATATATGAAAGACAGGAAAGATCCCATCTGTGCTGACATATTTGTTATATAGAGCAATCAGTTCCTAATACAATCAAATCTGTGGCAGTTAAACTCTTCCAAAACGTTTTAACATACATTTAATGTCGGATACAGAGGTCTGTAACATCAGCTAGCTGCACACAATTCACAGACTGCTTTGTAAATTACAGTCTTCTGTACGTCTGGACAGAAGTGAACTCAAACATTTAATTACTATCCTGTACCAATCATGCTGGCCTCAGCTAGAATTCTGATTTACTAGTCTTTTATTATATACACACACAAGTACAATCGAACTTGTACAGTTCAATTTTTTTAAATTAACAGAATCTGTCTTTTCCATATGTAGGAGATATAGCCATTTAACATAATTTGATCATTGCCTGGAAACACTTAATATGTGAGGTGTCTACGGGTAGTAACCTTCATATTATATTTTTGTATCAAGTCTGAGAAAAATATTCAAAGAACGACTCCATTCTCATTGTTAGCTTCTGTATAACTTCTAATAATGAGCTAGTTTTAACATACTCTTAAGTACATTTACAGAGGTCGTATTAAAAAAGATTATTCTGTTTTAATTTTGTTATTCAGTAGGTTACTATAGTTAAAATGGAAATTTCTTCTTGGTATTTTAAGCTCTTCTAAACATGTAAAATTTAGTAAAAACAAAAATAGTAAATCTTTCTTTTACATTCAACTTGCATAATTTCCTTTTATACCACATGCATTATATTACAGGTATCTAGGAAGTGAGATGAGAGCCAACTAGTTGAGCTTTAACCTGGATTTGGGAAAAGCTAGAAAAAGAAAAAGAAACGCTGACATCAGCTTTTCCCAAAGCAGGGTTACAAGGAGTTGTTAGAAGAATGACGTGAGGCTGACAAGTGATTTATTCCAGTATTCGGGCAGGGCTGTTTCTGGAAAGAATGGGAAACTCCCAGCTGAGATGACTGAACCAAGGTAGTGTGCCAATGTCACTAGTGAGAATGGTCTTATTTTCATACACCGATTTAGAGTAGAACTGTCAAAATTAACATTTTAGATTTCTTTTAGATCAACAGACATTGCTGTCCAAAAGGTCTTCTCTAATATCTGCCTTATCAACCACTGA
>NW_008825260.1:514606-544606 GCF_000699105.1 Pygoscelis adeliae
TAATGTGCAACTCACATGAAGCCACCAAAAAAAATGGAGCTACCAATTCTAGAGAGGAAAATCCAACTCTGGAAGCCGGTAACCCACAAGACTCTGTCAGCTACTCACATTCGCTCCCACAGCTGAAGTTTTATTTAAGTTTTTATTGAAGTTTTATTTATTTAAAATACTCCTGCAGTTCCTAAATACAAATTTGCTGCAAGGCACTGAAACCAAAGGGCCCACAACTGGCAAATTTCTAAGGGCATGTCAACACCTGTACACATACAGTCTTTAAAGGAAAAAATGTACTGCGTGCTGGCTATTTTCAACTAACTTTATTATAAATATATGTATTCTTAAACGTGTATAGCTTCTCTGTTAACTGATCTCTTAATAACAATGTATTTCTAATACAGAACAGAGAAGAGAAAATGAAGAGTTGTAGGGAAGGAGCTAGTGACAGGCTGAGTTAGCTCAATAGCCTTTGTCACCACAACCCTGTTGCTGCTCAATTAAAAGCAAGCTAAACAGTAGTTATTATTAATAAATGAATATTAAAATGCTTGTTATGTTAGCATATGGTGTTTGAAGATGTAAAAGCCATTCTTGCTTTTATTCATCCAATACAAAGCGAACCAGACTGAAGACAGCTCTTTCTCCTCTAGCATACCTGTGCCTTTAATGGAAAAGCCAAGCCCAGGAGGAGAAGCACAAGGGTTTTGAACGAGGACCACTAGCAACAACTGTGCTGGTGGGGCACACTGAAGCTTTCTGCCTGAAGGGTGAAAGTCGCCAGTGAAGGACACAGGGCATTCTCAGGGCCTGGTGCAAACCATCGCATGAAATCCCAAAGGCGTTAAGAACAATCACAACCCTCAGCATCTCCTGCTCCCAGTATAATGCAAAGAGGTTCTCTGTTTCAATCTTGCCTTTTTAATGAAAACACAAAGTAGCATGTATATTTAAAAGCACTCTTAAAAACACAATGCTATACTTCATATACATGTTCCTCCCTGGAGAGAAGATGAAAGAACACACATTACATGACACACATGATGTCATACAATACACTATCGAAAAATATTTCATATGAAAGTAATAAGGCTTCAAGAACTCACTACATTTGCATTCTCAATTGCTTTTACCTAGGAATGTACTTCTCACAGAGAAAAGTCTAGACCTCTACGGTTGTTTCTTTTAAATGTAATCACGGAAATGATGTCTAAAAACAGAGACAGATAAATGCCATACAGGGCAATCTGCATTAGCATTGTCCTCCTCACTGAAGGGGGTTGTAAGGGCAAAAAACCCCAACTCATAACACTGAATAGTTACTGACTGATTAGGAGACAATACAATTTTCTGACAGCAAAAATTCACTTAACCCTGGAATGAACGTGAAAGGATGTACCCAAGACCAAAATAGTCCCATGTGAATTACATTTAAGATTTGGGGAAATTATTTCATAGCACATGGGTCCTGTTAGGTCCAGAGAAGATGGTATTTACTTTATTAATTCATTCCCCTCTGTTTTCTACATGTTTTCTGTATAACACTGATATAAACCAGGTATCTCAAACTACATGTAAGGTATAGTTCTACATGGTAATACTTTCTAGTGATGAGGGTTATGAGGTTAATACCAGAATGGCAAAATTCTCCAAAGACGAGCAATGGAAACACACAGAAAATGGAAATATGAATGTTCTCTTACCATCCTTCATATTTTTTCATGGCAGCCTGGAGAATCAGGAGGGATGCAATGGCAAGTATGAGGTGGGCAACTGATCTGTCTCAACTGGATTCATTTCAGTCACACACTCCAGTAGTTATCTTTGTCCTTCCAGCTACATCAGACTTCTCTGTCCTCACTACCAACCATAGCCTCTAGATATGAAATATACCTCCCCAAACTCCAAGTCCAAAACACTCAGACCCATTAAAGGTTTCCCCTTTTCTTCTACTAAGAACAAAGAACACATTACATTTTTCTATGTGAAGTATGCTATTAAATAATAGCTTGTACACTAATTAAAGCAAATGTAATTGTGAGAACACACTGACATTGTTAAAGTAAATTACCCATTTTGTTAATAGTTTCATTTCAAGTGACCTTAATTGTATTAATTGTGATATTGAGCAAATTAAATTGAAGAGTATTAAATGCATTGTTCCAGACTGTCCTTAGAGGATCAACTTTCTCATTACATCAATGAAATGGGAATACTACCTACTATGCTCTTTAAAACTTGTGTCAGAATGTGGTGAACGCTATAACTTAGAGTAAAAATTTATAGCAGGTCAGAAACAGTTAACCTAGTTATCCCGTTTCAATGTAATATAAACCTCAAGCATTCGGAAATGAACAAAATAGTTTGTCAGATGCAATACACAGTGAGAAGGTAGAAGAGCAAAGCTTCTGAAATTTCTCTTCATATATTCAGGGTTTATAAAGTCTCTGCTGGAGACAAAAAAAGCTAAGGTTCATCAGTTTCTCTGAAAAAGATCCCTATTTCAGAGGGAATCATTCAAAAATATTGTTAGAAGAAAATGAACAATATCATGAAGATTTTTAGAACAGAAAATCTAGCAAGATACCATCAACTTACTGTAGTCAAAAGAAAAAATAACAATGCATATATACATATATGCATGTAAATTAAAATACAACCAGATTCAAAAGATATAACCCAAAATTAAAATTTCTTATAAGAACTAAAATCTTCCATTTGAAGTATCAGATTGCGAAAGTGAGAATCCCTGCCACAAATTTCTTACCAACTATTAAAAATGCTATTTAAAAAAGCATATATGAGTGCATATACGCAATGCATATTTTTCTATCTTGAAAAAAAAATCAGACACAAGGAAAATAACATAAGCCAAATCAACCATCAGAAAAAGACTGAAATACTCTTATCTGTTTTTTTTGAATATTTTAAAGGAATAGAAAAAAGATCTTGACTGTCAATTAGTTAACAGCCTATCCTGAATTTTGTAAATTTGCAAACAAGCACATTCTTATGACTCATCATAACTCAATATTCAAAGTTCCTGTTACACAAAATTTGGAGTGCTATGAACGCCCAGATCTTTCTCCAAGTGACACTTACCTCATCTGTTATGCTCTACTTTCATTTGTTCAGCTAGATAATTGTCTCCTGCCTAGCATTTGCAACATTAAACCTCGCAGCTGTTCCTAGTGAACCATGTCTTATTCTTCTCAGGCCACTTCTCCAAAATCTCAAGAATACTCTGAATTGTATGTCTGCCCTCCATTGTGCTAACAACCCTGTCCCAAATAAACCATGTTTTCTCTCTGTACCTTCACTGAGATTTTAACAAAAGCACTGAGTACTACCAGACTCAATCAATGTATTACTGGAATCCCATCCAATATATTCTTCCAAGCTGACAGCAAATGAACAAAAAGTAGCCTATGCATGCAGTTTTCCAACCAGCTATACTTAACAGCAATCCATGTATTTCTGAAATTTCTTTCATTTTATGAAAATGCCTTGTGGGAGAATTTCAAAACTCCAGCTGGACATGACATCTCCTGGTTCTCTATCAAGTTTTGGTATCAGTTGCACATACTAAAAATACAATACTTCATGTAGATTAACAAATCTGACTAGCTCTATGACTAAATATTCATTTTCAGCATCCTTATCAGTGACGTGCTTTATTTTTATCATCTCATCTGAGTGAAGACTTCTATCACTCTGCCTCCAAGGTAATACTTTAAGCATTCAACAGAGCTTCAAAAAACAGTTCAGATGTCCTGATATTCCACAATATTGCATAGAACATCTCCGATGATGGACCACCTCTCTTGCAAATTCCTATGAGACATGATACAGAAGACTTGAAGATACAGCTTTTCACCAAGTGATTCTGTATCATGCCTGAAACTTGGGGCCGAGTTGAAAAACCTTGTCTTGAAATACTTCTGTGAAGATAATGACGGACAGACTACGTGGATGGGAACAACTGTATACTTTGATGCCCAGAAACCTAACACCATCTAAGCATATGCTGTTTTTAAAATGAAATATTAAAACTTCAAAGACGTATTTTGTATAGATAAAGTTTCCAATTAAAATGCAGTATGTGTTTCACAGTAAAAAAACCTATGAAGATGAAATGGATGCTTTATATAAAATATTTACATAGATAGAACATAAAAAATGTACCATAGTTGGTAACCTTTATGACTTGGGGAACCATGTATTTACATATCTTTATCTTCGCATGTGCGTATGTGTGTGTTGTGTATATATTTTTAACAGTTGACAGCTGTTTTAGAGCATACAGAGATGCCAAGCTGAATGAGGGTCTTGATTACTTCAAGATTAGCTATCTAAAGTTTCTATTCATTTTAAGTGTTGTTAGTGTGAAGAGTCATTAGTCACTTCCTTGTCTCATAGAACATCAGCATACATTTACATTGTTAATGAACATTTGGGGTAAATGAATTAATGGCACTTTTAAACATCAATTCAATACTAATAACTTTGTATGTCATAGAAATGTTAAGGTTGGGATAAAAATGAGAAACCTTTTCAGTCAAGGTAACTAATCGCTTCTGGGCACAATAAAGGGTAAAATTAATTTACAGTGTTTTTTTAACAGGATAAAAATCTTGGGTTTTCTTGAAACAGGGTTGAGAGAATTACCAGTATTTTTTAAAGGAAAAAAATCAGAAGAAAATGCTTATCTTTTCCTTGATTGGGGAAGACTAGAAGCAAGCTATATTTCCTCTGGAAAATGGCTATTATTTTAGGTTATTGCAAAAGATTATTTTCAAGTTTCTAAAAATACGTAAAAAAATGCATTTAGTTTATGAAACTAAAATGGCTCCATATCGTTAAGATGTCAAATACAATAGAGGAGGAACACTGACCTAGAAAAGCTATTTCATTTAATCGTCAGGTTTTAAAATACTTCCCCCTAGATGTTCATTCTCATTTTCTAACATTGAAAAAGCTTTATAAACCAATGAAGAAAAAATGAAAAAAAATTAGCTCAAAGGGACAATGAAGTTTTACCAATATATTTTAAAGCAAAACATCAGCTTCTTATGAACTGAAGTAATAAACCTGACTAAGCAAAACTTGACTAGCTTTTTTAATAAGCACTAGTAAAAAGAAGATTTACAGATACACCCTCACAGAGTAGTTGATCTGAGTGAGGGACTTAGGAAATGTGATGAAGTTGTTTCAACACTGTAATTTAAAATAATTTTTTTATTTTACCCTCCTGGTACAGTTGTGCCAGGGGAGATTTAGATTAGACATTAGGAAAAATTTCTTCACCGAAAGGGTTATCAAGCATTGGAACAGGCTGCCCAGGGAAGCGGGTGAGTCACCATCCCTGGAGGTATTTAAAAGATGTGTGGACGTGGCGCTTAGGGACATGGTTTAGTGGTGGACTTGGCAGTGTTAGGTTTATGGTTGGACTCAATGATCTTAAGGGTCTTTTCCAACCTAAACGATTCTGTGATTCTATGTGTTCAATGACTGGAAAATTACAGGTAGTTAAGGTGCCACTGTGTATAACTGAGTACTTGAGGAATGTTTTCATGACAAGGACGAGCTTTCTCGTTAAGCTTATCACTTTCTTCAAACCAACTATACTGTCACTACTAGCAAATAAGTAGAAAAGACAAGCAACACAGACATGCATTGCATTATGCAAGCAGTTTGTTCTCACTGTTCATTAGAGTCTTCCAAATACTGCATTTAATTAATTTACTTTAGGTTACACAGTAATTTCTACCTTTAGAGCCTGTTCATTCTATCTCAACTTCCAGTTTTTTTTTTCAAATAACAATATAGGTGCTGAGTCAAACAAAAAAAAAGGAAAATCAGCCTTTTTATTTTCATAATCTCATCCAAAATAACACACTGAACTTTACTGCAGAATTAAAAAAAAAAAAAGGAAAACAGAAAAAATCCCTAAAACCAAAGCAGTGTAAGAGCCCATGCTTGAGAAAGTAACAAAAAGCCATGCTGCATTTCAATATTCTTATGCTGAAGTCAGTGTTTGGTTTATGATTAAAAAAGGATGACAGCGCATTAAACATTTGGCTAATGTTTCTGTCTGTAATTGAAAGTTGACTTTTCGTGGTTTTCATTAGTGTCAGAGTGTTCTACACATACTCTGTGAAATGTTCTTTAAGTTGCCCTGTTCAACTTCATTGAGAGAATTAAACAAATTATGACAAGTACAGTTATCGTGACACACATATAAGGTTTCAAGGTATAAAGTCAAAAAAGCACAGAAATACAAAACTCACCTTCCCCTGGCTTGTTCAAATAACTCTGCAAGGGATCAATGCCTATTTCTTGTTCCTCTGTTTGCAAAGGGTGACTGGTTTCAGACACAGAATGATACATATTGGCAATAGTAAATTCCAACTGAGGCGTATTTATCTGGAGGAAAAAAACAGAGAAACAAACACTTCAGTGTTTCTTTAGCTATTTTTCAATCACACAAGTCAATAGCAAAAATGCTTAAAACCTTTCCTTATTTTCCAGGTGTAACATCACCATTAGAAGCCTAATAACAGAACAATAGTGTTTCCATTCAAATGTTTTATTATTTGGAGTCCAAAAGAATTGTTATAGTACCTCCAACTATCACACTGAAAGTAAAAGTCCAAGCGTGTTTTCGACAGACTGTAAAGTGGGGCAGGACCCTCTTTCCTTCCTTTTTATAGCTTCCCCAACTCATCTTTTAGTCTGATTCCAGGGAGAACTGATGCTAGTCCTTGGGGATGATGAAGATTATAGAGCAAAGCTGAGGCGAGACCCATCATCATCACTCTTCTGGACTCGGGACCTCTTATCCTAGAAAAACTTCCTTTTAACCACTTCTTTTTCAGAAATCATAGGTCAAGTATAAGACAACAGAGAGAGGGATGCAAACACATGCAAAAAGAGAGAATGAGATAATACTGACTGGTATGATGGCTGATTTCCGTTTTATCAAGATTTATATTAGCTTTCTAGAAAGATGGGTTTAAGGAAGCATTTGAAGAAACATAATCGCCTAGCTAGTGAATATTTACACAGAACTTCTTCCAAAAATGAACGGCACAAGGGGAGAAAGCACAGCACCGAAAACCCAGGAAGGAGGTGACGCGGGTTCATCATCACAGGCTGCTGAATGGCATTCACATCACTATCATGTAAGTGAACAAGAACTGTGTTAGAAGTTTATGTGAGGAGTGTTGGAAGCTAATATTGGCTGCAACGAATAAGAGGATGCCAATAAAAGGGTGAAAAGCAGATGGTGTTATGGTCAGAGCAGTAAGAAGGAAAAATGACCTTTCCAGTGCATTAACAGTGCAAGAGTACATTTGTCAAGACTGCATTTTGGTCACTGTACAGCAATTTATTAACTTGCAACACAAAAGAACTATGCCAGCCAAATAGGTTTGATTTGCCCAAGTGCACTAAGTAGCTACCTACGACTGCTAGCTGAGTTTTAAATATCACTTACTGTGGCTGCTTAGTTTACAAGTACCAGAACTTTCTAACGCCAAGAAAATTATATTTAAAAAGAAATATACAAACACAAAGCGGTATGCACCTACACTTTCAGGACTGGTATATTATCAGTTTGGAAATCACTTCAGTTACACTTTTCCTTTGGTTCTTAGAAGGCATAGCACTGACCATATATGCTTTATAACTTTGGTTTACTGTCAATAAATGAAAGGGGACTGGGATTCTTAAGAACTTTCTAGTTTCAGACACTATTCACCTGCTTCATTTTCCTACTAAGTTCTGTGAAAAAAAAGTATACTAAATAATAAACAAAGCTAGTTGGGCCACTGTTAGGCACTTCCTTCAAACCAATGCACCCAGACTGTTTCGAAAGGATGCTCTCTCAGCTGTATTCCCTGAGCGTTTTGTCCTTCATTTGCCCCGGCACCTGCGTTAGTGTGGTGCTGAAATGATCGCACCATCATCTCTCGCTACTTTTTAGATAGAAGAGAACATCTGAAGCTCTTGGGAAGAAGGAGCCAGGAACTGAGGGAAGTTAGGACTGCCTGCTTTTGCAGTGGTACACCTTTATGTCAAATTTTTACAATCATACAATCATATGATAAAACACACCACTAAAACACAGAATTGCCTCGAACAACTCTTTGTACTAGCTCAACAAAGCATGTTACGAATGCAAGTACACACCACGTGTTTCCTATGTAATTTATAAACCATAATAATGAAAAATGCATGGACAGTAACTTGGAGAAAAACATTTATAAACTTGCTAGCCACTTAAATAACATTTCAATGTTTACCTGCAGTCTTATGGCTATATAATATAGAGAGATGTTTATAACTACCTGATATCTTAAATAAAGAAATGAAAAACTTGAAAGAATTTACTTTAACAAAAAAAAAAACCCACAAAAAACAACTTTGCAGAAAGAGATGTTTATAATTTTCTCCTGCTGGAATTTTAGTTGCTGCTCTTGTTCTCTTTACTATATCATTGTAATTACCTTTCTACTGATCTGTTGATTTTGTCTTCACAAAAATTACAAGCTTATTTCGAACTGTGCTGCCAGAATTTAACTTTTTATTTTTATGGTCCTTCAGACACTGCTACACGATCTGACCAAGGCATAACGCCGAGTGCCTTTCAAACTGAGAACCAGGCACAAAATGACCTTACCAGCCTTTGTAGTTTTAGCAGCCACCACTTAGTTAAGACACAATATGCTTTAGACTTACATTGTCTTACATCCATAACACAATATGAAATTAGCTCTAGTAAGTTTGTTCTTCTATATTCTTCTGTTCTGTATCCACCTTCTCTTTTTTTAAATACTCCCCAAATGCCATGCCTTTACAACATATAGAGCCATAATTTACTTTACAGACGGTTAGAGCAGTTTTAAACAGCTGAATAGATTTACTTTTGATACTCGCACAGTGATTTAATCAGTTACTCGTGTTTGTTTACGGATACATTTGATTAGTGTTAAAAAAAATATCACTACCTATTAGTCTTGTCACTCCTTAGTCCAAGCAATTTTCTTTACAGTTTTATACTTAAGTTCTCTTCAGCTTTTCTAACAAAGAGCAAAGAGAACTATTGAACAATTATGATTACACTTGGGATCTTACTCTGAGACAGATTAATTCTTTACAGGTTTGTGGTTGATTTCTAATGGCCTATAACATATTGTTGATATTAAATAAGATGCAATTTAAAAACATTCTCAATGTGAAACAATAAAAATGTTATAAAAATCTGAAATTCAATTATTAGCCTGCAAGACTCGATACTGGCTATCTAGTTAAACCCTAACATCTCAGTCAAAGCTAAAAGTGACTTTTTTTTTTCCCCCCCCAAAGATGAAGGGCTAAAAAACCCGAAGACCAGGCACCCTTCCCAGCACCAGGAGTTCAACTATTCTTTAATATACATGAAAAAATAATTAAGGCTGCATATGAAACATTTATCTAGTTAGGGGAATGAAAAGAGACACTAATCCACCCGTGAGCCCAAGGAAAAGACAGGCATATAAACTCCTGGCTACTCTCCTTAAGTACGCGAGCAGGGGGAGCTCTCATGCACCGAGGACAGCATCACAGGTCTGCTCCTCACCAACCAATGCACGTGGCGTGAAACCAGTCTGCCTTCCAGTGAAGGCAGCTTGTCAGTACATCTGTGACCTGTCAGCCCAGGTTCTCAACGGAGGCCAAAAATCCCTCAAAAGATAGGCTTATGGACTCCACCACAGAACTCCACTGGATATTAAAGGGACTCTATGGCGATACTTGCTTATAGCACATCATCCTCTCTCCCCGTGACCTCCTCCATATTCCATAGGTGATAAAATACCAACCTGTTTCCATTAGGAGAAACTTAACTGATGTTTACTAACATTTACCTTACTAACAACCTCTTTCTACAGAGCAGGGATCAACTACTTGTTGTATTAGATAGTCTGATTTAATATACCCATTTTAATTCAGAGAACTTTTCTTGTTCTCTGAATTAGTGAGTACTTAGCTTTGAAGTCTGCTGCTTCTTTTTTAGACATGAGGAGGTTTGTGCACCTGAGAGTTTACAAATTTTTTGCCTTCCGTATTAGCTGCTTCTACCACCTCTTGCCATAAATTAGTCTTTCTTACACAGTCATGCCTTCATCAGCATTGCCATTCTTCCTATATATAAAACCTGTGAGTTCGGAATGCTTAAAAAAATAACATTTAAAACATTCAAAATGAAAACCACTTCTTCACCAGACTGTCAGTGGCAACAGCCTCAACTCAGCCATATTTCACCTTCCATTAATATGCAAAAGTCATATCTATCTAGCTAGAAATACAAGACAAAGATAACAGTCTAAGTGAGATATGCTTCTACTGTTAGCTGAACTGCCAATGAAGCACCAGACATGTCTGGACCGGAGTTGGGCAAAACACAGCAAAAACATGTATTACACAAATATAAAAGTATACAGGTATAACCAGAACTGTACAAAAGTAATCTGTAATAAGATGATAATAATAAATGTTCATATAATAAACTGATTATAATGAATGTTCAGTTAGAAGATGAAAAGTTCAAAATAAAAACAAACTTTATAGAGTTCTTTTAACAATGAGACTATTCATGAGAGCAAGTGGCAAGTCTATGCTAATCTCAAAACTTTTGATAAATTTAAAATCAGTATTTCATAAACAAAACATAGCACAGTTGAACATGAACACTGTACCTTATTTCAAGTCATAAGATATTCATTTACCTCTTCACTCACTTGCAACAGATACTGAATACCAATATTCAGTATTCAAAGGAGCAGTTTATGGATAACAACCATTGTTTCAAAAATAGTTACTAAATTATCTCAATTTAAAAACCCCTAAAAACACCTCATCTAAAATGTTCTCCTTAATCATGAGTGTTTATACAGACTTTTTAAAATTATTTATTCAAACTACAAACCACACCAAAACATATCAAAATTAATGTTTAAAATGTGAAGAGTATTCATACTGTTTGGGCAAAATTAGAAAATATAATTGGTCTCACAAAGGGTATTTTGGAGGTGTAACTGAGTCGGTGAAAAAGAATTAGGCAATTCTGAGCTTTTACAGCATCCATTTCCCTTCTCTTCCCGCCCCCAGTGGTGACATGAAAGGAATTGCAGGCTTGAGGAGGTACTTAGGACCAGGGCAGAACTGCACGAATTGCAGCACTTGCCCCACTCTTGCTCTCTGACATCCTCTTACCCCCAAACGATCAAGCAAAAAAGCAAAACATTTTATGCTTAAAGAAAGGAAAAAGAGAACCCACTAACACTGAGGAAGAAGAAACAGAACAATGCTGTTTAATCTGGGATATGCTAAAAATAAAAATCAGTTTATATCAGTACCAGCAAAGCTACTGGAATATGACATTTCTGAAAACTACTGAAGCGTACCAAAGTATTTAAATAATACTTTGCATTCATTCTATCAGGCTGTATCAACCACCTTCTCCAAATTATCTTTGGGCCTTTATTTTATGCCATATAGCAAAGTTTACCATTTTAATTACTTAAATTGATGACAAGTAGAGGAAATACTTGTTTAGCTAAGTAATAAATTAGCTGCCCTGTGAAGTCAAATTGATTAAAACGACCTGACTAAAAGCAAATGTCTGATGTGGTAATGGTCTTATGCATGTTTTGTTAAGTTTGACAGCATCATGTTATGAGGGTTCACAACTCTGCCCCTCATTTGCAGCTTATGAAGTAATCAAGCATGTTAGCACACAGAAGTGAGGATTCTCCAGAATGTGAAAACATTTTAAAGTAGATAAGGAATTAAGTATTAGGAGAATAAACATGCACTGTGTTTATTTAAAGCAATGAAGTACAGATGACTTGCAAATAATCTAGAAACAGTTCCAGACCCTGGGTTTTCTTTCACTGGCCAAATCTCCTGGGCCTTAAATTATTCCTCCTAAAGTAGGAAAGGAAAAAAAAAAAAAAAGTCATCCATTCTGAATAGAGGGCTGAGTAGGAGACAGTCCTGAGCATGAACTTTGCTAAATGAGGATCATTCGGTATGTTTCAAGCTGGATACCTTTTACTAAGACACACATTAATAGGCATTTTTGAAAATTTTGTTCCAACCTGTAATATTCACTGCTTTATTCTTTGCTCTGGGAGTGATTTTTACTCAGACCACATGGACCACCTATCTCATAGCACTGAGCTCTTCTGCTCTTCATCACTTGAGCCTTTTACTACCAAAACCTCCATTTAAACACAGAAGATACTAGTTCAAGTGCCTCCAAGAAAAACTCCCAGCAAAACTCCACCAAACCCAAACAATCCCCTCTCCACACACACACCAGTTTAAAACTAGCTAAGGTTTCTACTCAGCCACTTCCACAGGTTGCTACCACCAACCACTGAAGAAACACGCCTTAGAAGGAACACTTACTAACTCAGAAGAAAAGTGCACAATTTGACAAACTTTGGATAGCATGAAGCAAGACTGTTTTCTTTTATAAAATGTATCAGATTATGTATCATTAAAATAGAATGATGCAAACATAAAAATGGACCGTGGTAGTACAGCAGATTAACATTAACATCAGCTGGGGTCCAGAACAAAACAAACAAGATCATGCCACTGATGGACAGGTTAACAGCCAGCGAGTCTGATGATCATGAAATGCAATTAATTTTGTCCCATTTAATAACATTTCCTGCATTTCAACTTCTGCCTGTCTGATCTTTAATACAAAAACAGAGTTACATTGGACTTTAAATAAGTTAATTAAGTATTAAAATCAATCATGTGAAAGTCTTAATATTTAATATTGTTAGATTGTATATCAAAGTGGTTTTATTATTTATTTACTCCAAACCTTTCCAGAATACTTCATGTGGCAACAGGGGGTCTGTATCTCACAAGATAAATGCATTTACAATGCCAAATAAATTATATATAAAAGCATTTGTCTTAATACATGTCATTCAATATTAAATATCACCCATTGGTACCACCCTGAAACCCTAATCCATTTTTACCAACCGCACATTTGTATTATTCAAATGTTGTCTATTAAATAGTTTTCTCAAGAGCCACAGTAAAGGAATACATACCTAAGAACAATTATCACAGGAGCACTGTCTACAGATTTAACCCTACAACTTTCATGTCTTACCAGTACTTACACATGCAAAGCATAAATTCAGTAGTGAATTAAAATGTCAGGGATAAGAAACAACACAAACAGCCTGGGACCATGACAATGTATTCTGGTAATTCACATGATAGTTAAAGAACTTTTTTATGCTAGAAGTTAAAAAGAAAAAAAAAACAAACCACAAAACTTTATCATAAGTAAACACTTCATATTCTGTTAATGTGGAAGACAAGAAATCTTCCGCATACTTGTTACAAGCAGGGAACAAGTTCACGCAGTTGCTAGCTTACAGTTTTCTTGAGGTTACATGATTCTGTAAGAAACACTGGTTTGACCAAGGAAGAAAAACTTGAATAAAGCAGAGAGGATCGAAATCCTTATGTAATGTTGACCACTGTATTCAACACCCACAGCCCCCTACCAACCTTGTCAACAGTGTTTCCCAAGGTCTAATACTATGAATAGTGACATTTGACATTTATGGTGAAACAATTTCTGTCTTCTGCATTGAAAATGGTGACAACAAAAAGTATAAACTCAACCATCTTAAATTCCCAATACTACAGTTATGTGTTCAGTGTGGTCCTGTCTCAAAAAGAAAAGAAAAAGAAAAAAAAAAAGGACACAATAGCCAAAGCCAGTCTCAATTTTGTAGTTTGAATTTCCTAAAAAAACCCAAACCCCACACCCTCAACACAAAACCGTACCTATTTTTAATGCAGGCTTATGTGACAGCTCCACAATGAGGCTGTTAAGAGAACACAACTTTGATCTAACATTGATTTCAAACAAGAAGTACCAGCAAAACCAAAAGAGATCCAAAGTCAACAGCTAAATGTAGCCCCTGCCCTGAACACTCCTCCCACCCCCAGGATCTAGCTGTTTAGCAGCAGATGTGAAAATGTTACGCTGCTGTATTTTTACCATTCTTCCTTTCAACTGAAGACTCAAACAGAGAAAGGTTCATTGTAGCCAAAACAAGTTGATAAAAATGAGATGTGTAAATCTCCTCCCATCATCTGGTGCTGCTAAGGCCTGAGCTGAATTAGTGTATCCATCTTTAGACAGATAGCACAGAAGGACAAGAACCAGCTGCTGCAGTCCAGAGAAGAGCAACAAGACGTATTAAGAGCCCAGAAACTATAATCTATGACATAAAACTGAAAGAAACTTAATGTTTTACTTTAGTGAAGGGAAGATGGGAGAGAAGGAGAGGGAAAAAATGCAGTAAGATTTCAAATCTTTACATCATTCAACTATGAAGCTACTCCCTTTTCTTACAGTAATCTAGAGGTGGTGAAAACCCTATTCATATTGAAACTATTCAAACAATTGGAAACCCATTAAAGGAAAGAAATCCCTTGTTTATTTTATTTTAGAATACATTTTATCTACCTGGTTACAAAACAATTCAGTATCATTTAAATTAAAGCTTTGTCCTTCCAAAGATAGTTAAGAGATTAAAGTAGTTTATTGCTGTTTATGGTATGGAAATGACTGCTTTTAAGTATTTAAGAGTTTTACTTTCAGGAACACACAGGCACCGTGCTATGCTACACACTTTATGTTTTAGTAATATATATGTAACTCAAAGGGCCAAAGAATGTCAAGACTGAAAGAAATCATCAAAACAGTGAACTGGAAAAAATGGCAGCTTCGCCTGCAGCCTTACCCAAAATGATAGTAACTAGCTTAGACACTAAAAGTGTATTCAATGAAATAAGTTTCTAGGATATCACAGCTTTAGAGTAGTAAGCAATTAATCTAGGATTCAGCCTTTATTCTTTTACCATTTTTAGAAAACAGTTTCCTATAGGGGTTGACAGAATTTTTATAAAAACACCAGCATGTTCATGCATGCACAGAGGCATTTACATAAAATATTTCTCTTCTAGTTTTCTGTTCTAGATATGCAGATACTAAAGCAGCATGGTCTCATGCTGAGGTACAAAGAAAGTTGGTGTAAGCCTCATTTGCTAAGGAAAAAGGACTATTTCATAGGCACTTTCAAAGGAGCAGAGAGAGACAGATTTTTTTTTCGTATCTTACAGTGAAGTTTCTGCATAATGTGAAGAACCATAACACATGTTCACCTATGTGATCTAATCCCGATGAGTGAATTCAAATGGGCAGAGTTGCAGAGGAAAACCGGGTGCAAGAGGAAGGCAAAGACAAGGTGCCATTTGAAATCTTAATTCAGCTGCAGTGCAATGAATGCAAATTGCAAGGATTTCCCATTACTTCTGCCAATGGGAGCGGTGGCTTACTTGAGTATGTCTAAAATCCATACTCGGAGGAAAAAAGCTTCAGGGTAGGGCTACCCCTGGTAAAAAATACACTGAAGCTTCCCACGAATGCTCCCTCTCACACCCAAATGCTCAGTCTCAAGGCCTACTCTATGTAAGGCACACTATTCATGTCACGTACTGCCTGCTCACATTGCTTCTCCTTAGACTTGCCACATCAGGAGTAACAAAAGCAGGGTGCTTAGGAGCCCCTCCAGGAGCTCAGTATTTTTGTAGAATGATTATTCATACCTAGGATGTAGTGAGTTTCAAACAGCAGTACCTAAATAAAACAAAACAAAATACCTCAAGCAAAGGAAACCCCTAAGACTTGCAAACACAAGGTATAGATGAAACCTGCTAACCTTAGCGGGTAGTTGACTGCATGAAAGCACTTTATACCAAGATACCACTACTGCTGTAAGATTTCACTTGGGTTTTTTTTAGTAGGAACGTACCACTGTATTCCGTGCTACTGAAAAGATGACAAGGCAGGTTCTTCCTTTTGCAGACAGTGAACTCTGCTGCTCAGCACATCCTGCTGCATCTCTTTTGTTTCCAGCGTTCAGGAACTCTCAGTACTAATTCCTGCCAAGGTCAGTAATATTATAAATAGGAGAAAATTACAGTGCAATACTCCTCCTTCATTAATAATCTGATCTCTTAATACAGTGTTACCTGTTACAACTTTCTTTCCTACCCCTTCCCTCTCTTATATTTTCCATTCAAATTTTTGAGCAGCTGGATGAAATGTTCTACGCTTTCCTGTACGTACACATCAAACTGTCAAGGGAACAAGTGGTCTTGCTGAAGTCTTCAGACAGAGAGAAGCTAGGCAGGCAAGGCCACTATAGCATAACGATTTCTATAATGCACTGTTACTTAGAGGCATTTATTCCTCCTAAAATATTTTCTGGGCAGTCCCTGCTCCTTGCCAGAGCACTTGCCAGAGCATGTAAAACACAGGCGTAGAAGTCACCCGTCCAAACAGCACGAACAGCACGGTACCTCAAACACACACTGGCTGTACCGCCTCCAAACCTGAAATAGATGCAGGCCTTAAACAGCAAGGAGGAAAGCAGTACTTTGCAAGGTTATAGAGGAACAAAAGTCTGTCTAGAAAAAAAGATAATATTTAATTCTGCAGAACTTTAGAAATGTACCCTAAAATTTATAGTAACAATAAGAATCTGTAACATTAATTCAGAAATAAGGATAAAATACACTTTAATAAAGGGGGAAATATTAATAGAAGTGAGTTGCAATCGATCAGTTAAACGGGCTTTTTGGTTTGGCAGTAAATTTGTCTTACCAGAAATATATGTCACCAGCAAGTTCTATTCTCTTTACCCTAAGTCCTTGGTTTATTTTGCTTTAGAAGTGGGTCAGCACACACTACGCAGCAAGAAGCAGAAGCCTGGTTTTGCATGACATTCTTAGACAACACATAAGTCGCAGGGCAAGATGTTAGACAAGACCAGAAATAGCAGGCTAAGGGATCAGTTGCCCTGAGAATTGTATACACTCTTCTGCTCTGAGGAATGACAGTAGAAAAACTGGCAAGACTCTCTAAAGCTTTTTGGTTTTTAATAGGTAATGCAATAGATTGATGGCTCCTAAATACATTAGGCTTAGTTGAGTGCTCTCCCTAATTCACCAACAGCTATGACATGACTGAATCTCCCAGTGTTGTCTGAATACCAAGTTTTGTTGTATGCAACCAACAAAAAGCAAATGGAATTACCACAAAACAGTGAACAGATTTGAAGAATTGTACTGGAACAACAGCTGTCATTATACCTTACAGAAAGCTTGCAACACCTTTGAGGCTAAGCTTTTAAGCCTATTTTATTAAAAAAAAATTAACAGATGTAAACAAGATATGGTTAGAAACCTCCTTGATTAAATTTTTCCTATTATTTTCAGAAAGTCTTTGCAGACAGTTTTCTTGTCTGTGTTAGACAGACCAGTATGACTTTTTAAGAATATTTAATATACAAATCACAATAGCATTAACACTCTGAATCCTCCTGGACAAAATAGCTGTTTTCACTTACTTCTTTCCAACTATTTTAATTTTTTTTCTGTCCCTCTGACCAATTTTATTATTTTCTTTATCTCCAAACACATGAAATACCAATTTGCGAAAAAGTAGCTTTCAGATTTTTTTTCCTGCTGCAGACTGTATGATCTCATTCTTAAACTGGTCACATGCAAAAGCCTAGAAAAATGTTCTTTTTGCTATGTTGTTGCATTTCTGGTAATAGTTGAGGTAGAGAAGTGACCTAGTTCAGGTAGAGAAGTGACCTAACAGTGGCCAGACCACTTGGGCATTAAGAAGAATGAAATGAGAATTTTGAACTGGATCCAGAAGTAAATGGAAAGAAACCAAGCATATAGAATATAGGTGTGATCTGTTCTCACTTTTCTTTCTCACTTAATAGTAAGGCTGTACATCTTGGGGCACCTAAAATTAGTAGTTACTTTTGAAATTTTGGTCTGTCATGTATTATTCATCTTTCTTTTTCTCCTAAAAGGAAGATGTAAGATGGCAGTAGCAGGTGTTCTTAGCTTCCTGATGGAAAAAGAGGAAAAAGTTGACCGACGGGACAGATCTTTCTTCAAAGGAGAGGTGACAGACAGAGATTGCCTAGCTGAGATGACTATTCTCTGTCAAACACATATTGCAATTCCACCTGTTGCCAGGAAGGCTTGAAGCTTAAGGATTTCTCAGGCAGGCACCAGATCCTCTGCCTACTCATCCAAACTCCTGTGCTTGGGAAGTTCTTGTTCTTTGCTGTGGAAGAAAAAGGGAAATCCTGTTCTGTTTTAGCAGCCACATTTATAAGCAAACCACTGAATACAACAAACCCAGATAACTTTAACATTATTCGTCACTTTTGGTTTAGAGGTTTTGACAGCATCTTCTCAGAAATGAAAGCCAAAACATAAAAGATAATTGAAATGAAATGATTTAGAAAGACAGAAGATCACTCCTTCGCTATGCTACTCCAAGTCAGCTCTCTTTCTCCCGAAGAACCCCACATAAGACTCACCTCATCCATTCAAATAAGCGAACACGGTATTTTTAAAATAAAGATTTATTTCTAAAAAATGTCATCTAGTATATCTATACGAAGTTAGCCTGCTAGACAGAATATTTCCTCACCTCCTTTAAATTCAAGATTGCCTCTGTATTTAGTGGAGCTCTTTCACTGCACTGATGTCAGGAACAGCAGATTAAGAAAGTGGTCTCACCTTCCAAAAACATACACACAGTTTGGCTTTTAAAAGGTAACATAGAGGACTAAAGAATAGTTTAACTAAAACTGTTTGCATTCTTTTTCTCAAAGCCAGTAGGAATGATCATGAGAGATGTGCAGGAAAGAACAGAGTTTTTGGTTTTGTTGGGCTGTTTCTTTCATGATCGAAGTACCATTTGACCACCAAGCTCCTAGTTCACAGATAAAATGCTTTAGACCTTACCCATACCCTAACATTACATGTTAAACTTTTAAACTTACTATTTCCTACAAATGGCTACTTTCATGGGTATGTGCCATGCTGTCAACCCTTCTTCTGATTCATACTATCAATGGTCTTAAAGATACCACCTGAAACAGCTACACTGGTTTTCATTCTAATCAATAGTAGTCTTGGTGCAAACCGATGTGTGAATACTTCGTAAACTTTAATACAGCAATTATTTAACTTAAGACCAGTTTTCCGAATTAGACACACATAGTCTGTCATATCCATCCCAAGACTTACACCCGTATGGCACTTCTGTACAACCTGAAATCCATTTAGTCATTTTGATTTTAGTTTATATTTAGATAGTCCATCATGAAAGAGCCCAGAACTTTACCCTAACCTAGGCCCTCTGTATGCCATATGTATATGCAATCTACTACATCAATCAAAACGGCTCACAGTTCAGATGATATATACACAAATAAATGTACTTTACCTAGAGGTCAAAGTAATTTCTGCACAGTATATTCTCTTGTTTTTAGCTACCTCCTACAACCATGAAGTATAAAAATTTAACAAGCTGCAAAATAACAAACTGAACGCCATACATCGAGTTTCTTTAGTGTCATGTTAGGAATGCTATAATTATAATGAAGAATACACTCCACTTTTAACTCTATTTTTACTGTATCTTTCTACCTTGTGGCCCATGGTGGCCTATGCCAGTTTTATTACAAAATATGGCTATGGAGAGGAAAAGGTAAAAAAAAAAAAAAATCAATTCTGCTACTCTGAGAACACGTGTGCGGGAACTAAGGTGTGGATTTTGGCTTTTTAAGATAGTGCTTATATTTTTGCCCTTATTCCTGCCTCAGCTTTTGCAACCACATAATACAGTCTGGGGGGATCACCAGGACAATGGATAAATTAGGATTTCACTACCATCAAGCCTGAATTGTTTCTTAACAAGGCTACGAATCAGCGTAGCTCTGATTTGACAGAACTGTGACTTTCAAAACTGCACTTTCAACACATTAAGTACAATAGATAGGATTTTTCAAAAATGTTTTAGAAATGCTTAGAATTAAGGGAGGTTTGAAATGTATACATATCACTACATTAGTTGCATGAAGAGAAAGCTGCCACACAAATGCACTGACAAAAGCAGGGATACTTGTCTACACATGGTAGGAAAAAAAAGATTGCTGAAATGTTGATGATCCACTTTCGTGCTTATTTTTTAACTGGACAGCAACTTTCTTCCTTTCATAGACACTGGACAATATTAGGCCTAAGAGCATAAAAGTTTTTTTAAAAGCCCTAGAATTTATTCTTTCTTCAAATTTGACTGAAAAAATAAACATACATAGCTGAAAAAAAAAAGGAACAGACAAATAATATATATGGCAATGCAATTAAACAACTGTGTAATATAAGTGGGTGAAAAATAGTTTCTGCACTTGTCATGAGAGACTACAGAAGACTGAATTCCGGCTTTTCTAGAACTCCTATTGATTTTATCAGGCTGGATAGCCAGCCTCAGTGCTCTAATGTACATGTACAAGGGCCACTGCTCTAGATTCATGAGAAGTTCTGACCTTGAGACTTTTTAATTTTGTTTGCTCATCTGAGTCCACTATGTAATTATTTTAGGAACCTTTCTATATTTCAGTATTATGCATATTTCCGGTAAAGATTTGGAAATGTAATTTAGATATACTGCATGTTACTGTGACTTGTAGGTATTCAATTAGTAAAGGAGAGGTCTGCACTTGTCCACCTCACCTCATCTCTGAAACATAATTGACACATACCAGATACTGTGTAATGACTTATTGAAAGATGCAAATAAAAATATTCAAAGGGCCTTCACTAATTTTATGACAATGAAGTCCATAGCTGTGATATTCCAAACAACCCTAACCCTTATTTTCTGAAGCATACACATGTACAGTGAAACACAGAAGTAAAATCTTAGCTTTCTTTACAAGAAAACAGGATTTAAGTTGGAAGTCTAAATGTCAACCCTGAACACTACAAAATTATACAGAATAAGGAGGAAACAGGGCTGATAGTGCATATAAATATGACAGTGTATTAGGCTGCATTTAATTACCAGTTCAAACAACAACCTGATCTAACCTTTGACAAGTAAAATAAATGTTCTGAATAATTTAACCAAAGCAAACATTTGCTGTTAAATGCTGGCTAATTATAGTAAGAGTTGTACTGAGAGGGGGAAAAAACCCAAGAGATGGTAATTTATACACTTCTCCTGCAATTGCTACAGCTATTCCTTGAAACCCTTGAATTTTTTTCCATGCGGGATAGCTATTAAGTATCTACTTCGGGAAAAAAATCTGTCTATGTTTAAAGGAAGAAGCACCGTGTTAGAATAACTAGCCTTGATTTACAAGCACTGAAGAAATAGTCCAAATATTGAAAGTAAGGTAACATTAGTTTCAAGAATATCCACCTTTTCTATTGATGGCTTTCTGATACAAAAGGTCTCCATTTGTAATGCTCTGTATCACACTGGAAGATAAGAAAGGGTAGAATAACGATTAAGTCTTTTTCAAAGCGTCAGTGCAAAATCACACAAAAGCCTCATTACAGGATAGGGGAGCACAGTTCAGTCGTGTCCAATGCACTTCTGAAGAGTAATGAATAAATTTAAATTCTTTCTTTACATAAATACTAGATCAACAGTTAAATTACATAAATAAACCAGAGAGATTCTTTAAAAACAACCCCTCCCAAATTATGTAATGACGAAATAATTCCACCACTATTGACTTTTTCAGGTATATTATCTATAGCCAGATATACTATCCATATGAAATATTGAGCTTATTTGAAAAAGAAGCTAAAGATCTCAGAAAAATAACTATATGCGACAAGGACAAATATTTAAAGTCAGCGTGCTTCCAATATCAGAACATCAATAACCATGAAATTGAAACCATTAGAAAGCATTACCAAAAAGGCGTTTTTTTCTGCAGCATATATGCCTTCCAGTTGTAGGCTATTTTTAAAGAAATGAACGGCCTTTGCTATCTTTGGGCCAAGAGTTTCACTTATTTATGCAATGAAAAGTTAGCAGCAGCATCAATTGTCTATCTGCATGCACAGTAACTATGGTTCAGAAGAATCAGAAGACCATGAAAATTTCACAGACAAGCAATGTATGGTAAACGAAAGAAGCCTTTAAATCCCTAATCTTGAATATATATTAATATTTGAAGGCTTTATATAATCCACAAAGTAAAAAGTGAAAACCATTAAAAATATTAAAACTGACTGTAAGTATGCTGCTCTCTTTTCCCAAAAGTAATTTGTGTGCAGATAAGTTCTGGCCACAAGTTTCCAAGACAAACATATTATTTTTAAGTTACCTTTTATATTTTCATAAATATTTAAACTCTCCCTGAAATTTTAAATATGTTTATAGAGACACAAATGCTAACATTCTTAGCCTCTTATAATGAAAAAATATGAATTAAACTATTTCTTGTACACTGTAAGAGAAACAATTTTTAAAAGAAGCAAGTAATAAATTCACAAAAAATTTACCACAAATTGTTTACTTGATAATGAGTCAGGTGGATTCAAGAAACTGAAGCGGATTTTCTAGCTTACAGTGTAAATTGAATATTGAAAAATTGAGTTTGAAGGTCATTACTATGCTTGCTCCATAGCTCAGGATAAAGTCTTTAAGCAAACAAAGCAGTAAAGAATTTGACAAGATCCATGCTTGACACTCTGGAGAAATTCAAATACAGAATTAATTTTACACCGTATCTACCGCTTCATGCCAAATGGACAGTGAAATGCACTGTTTTTTCTTATGCTGAGGCATCCATGAAAACACACTCAGCTGTATTTCGACAGGACAGAGGGAAATCTTAGGCAGTCATTGGTAAATGCAATGAATCAACTCTTTTCCTCGCAATTATACTGCACATAAAACTTTGGCGTTTAAGCATAAAACTGGAACAGATCTTCTCTTAGAGTTGTTACGCTTTTTGTATTCTGCACTTGAAATGTTATCAGGTTCAGTAAGGTAAGTTTTGCTAATAGGAGATACCTTTACCTTTCTGTGAATTAAAAGGTAGCAAGAACTAAAAATAGCCACTCAATTCTAAAATTTTATCTTCTCCAAAATACTTAATTTTAGAAAAACAATGAAATAAACAAAACCAGCCAGGTCACAGGTTGCGAGAGTCGATGCGAAGACTGCTTTGTGATGCTTCTCACACTTAATGCTAGCCACTCATCAGTGCCAATTACACTTTCCTGTTACCCCTAATTTTCCAATCTGTTGTGTACTTTAAGAAGTACAACATTAAACATCTAAACAAGAAATTTAATACAGTATTTTATATTTAAATAATTACATCTGATAGAAACACTGATAGAAATGCTAGTGTACTAAAATGCTAATATACTAAAAAAAAACCCCAAACCACCTCTCTTGGCCATAGCTGCAAGGAATACGCACTGTTCCTGAATATGATCTTAGGTATCAGTCTGATATAACAGGTGGTGTACCTGGAAGGGCGATTATAACCAAATAATTTAGTTATATATGTACTTGGGCATAAACCAGCTAATATCTTTACCCAGTGTGGCCCACCTGGAGGACAATTTATCCGAGTCCAAAAGATATCTCCAACCAGACCATTAAAGGAGAAGAGGAATACCATGGTGCTGAAACTAGCCAAGCTTCTCCCCTGACTTTATGCACCAAATTTTAACACTGAAAACCACAAGAACTAAAGATCGAGTTAGTCCTTTAGATCCATAATTTTGTGCACTAGGTTCTAGAGAAATCAGAACTATCAATAAAATAAAAAGTTGAATGGATAAACCAACAGAAATCATAGCAGCACTGTGACTGTGCGGTTCTTTCTGAACTAATCCAATGTTTCACTCTGGTCAGTCTGTTATTATAAGTAACAATTAATTTAGTCTGTATTGGAAGTTGCCTGCATATTTTAGTTCGCACGTACTTGTAAGGTCTTCCTGAAGAGAGTTCACTTTTGTGTAAAACGGCTTTGTGATGTGGATTTACTGGTTGAGTTTAATAACTACAGCATTGCCTTGACAATCTGTAGCTGCAGCATACTGGAAGGAGAGGAAGAGAAAATGCTTCTTGTGTTAACAGGAGAATTGAATTTTTTTTATTTAAATGCAGACCCACATAAACTGCAAACAGAGTATTTATAACAAACATCTAAGAACACTGACACTGGTTTAAACTAAAATTAATTTATATCACTCAAATCCGGAAAAACATAATTTCAAGCCTTGATCTTATTAGGATACTTAATGTAATCTTATTAGAATGTGAGCTTCTATATATCAAAGTGTTTTATACATTGCAAATATATTTTAAAGAGCTCCAATGAACATTACTAAACAATTCACTACTGATCTCCAAACCTAGTTTCACAGAGGCAGATTATTGGATCTGTAACTAATACAGCAGGAGAGGCAATGCCTTCACACAGGCGATATTCTTGCTGCTATACAGAACCGGCTGTCACATGAGTGTTAAGTAAGTTTCCAGGACTTTCTCATCTCTTAACTGCCTGAGATTTAGCACAGAGCGGCATGCTTTCCAAAAGGACAGAGTACCTACAGCTTCAGCGGAAGCAAATGGGGATCATAGATGCTTAAAATTTCAGAAAATCAGGCCTGGTGCCATATACAAGGAAAACGCTGCCAGAAATGTCACTCACAGAAATCCATGCCTGCCACTCCACAGAGATTCATATATGCTTAATGATGGCTAGCAAGTACAGAGAGCAGACCTAGCTATGGAAAAACAACAGAAAACTAGGCAGCAGGCAGGCGATGAGCACTCTGTCTGCACTTGTAATCCCACTGGCAAAGTAAAAGTAAAATGGTTAAGAAGCCGGTAAGGCTGATGCCAAAAATTTAAATGTTTCTAAGGACTATAGCAGACCTTAAGAGATACAGTTTTTAATCTCATTTGAAACAGTTTCAATACTTCAACATTAATGTATGCACATATATATTAATGAAGCAGACATGTTAATCCCCCCGATGTCGATGTCTGTGAAGCGTCTTAGCTCTTACTTCCTTCACCATCAGCCGTGTGTAAGTAACATACTGTGGCAACATATGAATAGTTCATAGCTCCAGCAATGAATGAATGAATGAAGAGTGACCTAAACGCAAGCAGCAATTAAGGTTTCTGTTTCTTTACCCATCAGCTATTGCATGTACTCACAGCAAACAAGTGTGTTTTTCTGACATGCACACTTGTCTGTTAATAAGTTAAAGAACTATTTCAGTCAAGAGCCTTTACGTTTTTCCCCTACACGCTTCGTTTCTTGCTACATGCATTGGAGTTTTACTCTGATAGAGATGTTGATGACAAGCCAAAGAAATGGAGGTGATGCTGCCAGGGATTAAGGTAAAGAGTACTGCAATACTTTGCAGAAGCACAAAGGGTCTGCTGTTGTTTCCCTCCACTTGGAAATCTTAAGTGCAAGCTTTCTGAAAAGCGCAATGAGAGCTTGCAGTTAGCACTTCTATTTGATTTTTAGTATGCAGTTACACATCCCTTGCAAGACTTTAATGTACTACAACAAAGTACGAGGAAAGAGAAAAATTGCAACATTTTAAATGGCAACAAGCATGAAATAATTACGATACGCTGTTTTGTTTTGTTTCCTGTGGTGTTTTTTTTTTTGAGGGGTGTGTGTTGTTCTTCAGGTTGGTTGGGTTTTTTGTTGGGTTTTTTTGTTGTTTGGTTTGGATTTTTTATACTTCATGGGGGAAGAAGAGAAGAGGGAAAAAAAACCCACACAAAGAGCCATGCCTGTTTTTTTTCACAGGTTCAGTTCAAAATAATTCTACTAATAACCTACTGCACATTATCAATACAGTAGGTATGTGTTCAGAGATAAACTACATTATAATTCACTCCAGTGAAACTAAATTCCAGCTGCAGAATCTTGTTACAGGAATCATCCGTAAGAGCAACCGCTGGCCTTTAAGATATCAGCAGGTACAATTTTAAGTAAAAGTAGTTCACAAAAATACTTTTCCAATTGTAAACAGAATGACTGACACAATCTTACCTGTCAATGAAAACTCTACAGAAATCAATTTTTCAAATCTTTTCTCTCAGTTTAAAAACTGAATCCATTTTCCCAATTATCTATAATATATAGTTCAAAATTCTCAGCCTCTGTTAGTCTGGTAAAAAATTATCTCTGCAAAAATAAGCTGAAGAAAATTAAGACAACACAGGCCAAAGAAAAAAAACAGATCCTGGGAGCTGTTAGTACATGAAATGAGCATTACACTAACGCATTTGACTTTGTAGAAAGTAGAGAAAAACAGAAGGAAAGCTATCTGCTTGAGATAAATAGGTTTTTTAGATTTTATTTTCTTTTCCATACTAAGCTTTTTGGATACAAAAGTGTAATTTTATTTTATTCTTTTTTAATCAAATAATCAATGTGGATAATTGGTCAGGGGAACTAAGAGTCTACTGAAGTGCAAAATGGATGATTGGCTCCTTTGTTCTTGAAGGTAGCATCATGCTGCATTGTGATTTTAAAGCCAAAATTTGTAGGGAACGTATTCAATAACTAATGTTTAACACTTTAATAAACTCTTTACATTCCATGAACAGTGTGTGCTACAGGAATGAACAATGCTCATCATTCAATATTGAGATTAGCTTTGCCCTTTGAGCATCAATTCTGAACCTATGGCATGCACCAGGTATGTATAAATTTTTAAAAAAGCACTTCATTTTACATGATACTCGTTTTCTCCAGCACCTCACTATGTTCTTAGAATAATGAGGTATGACTTTTCAAACCTCTGCTTCCTCCCAGCCTTTAAGTATTCAGAAATGTGCATTTATGTGGGTATAGGGGTGGGTGGGTGGTGTAATGTAATATATACATTACTATATAGGTAAAATACTATTTTTGCAGAATAAAGGATGCTACTCCTTTTACTACAAGATAATTTTAATATAAGGGACAACAAGAAGAGAAGAGAAGGGGTTGTGAGATCTTATCCCTCAGAACATAACATGAAGTCTTTCACAAAAGAAAAAAATAATTATCAGAAACCACTTGTTATAAACAATAATTTAATTTCCCTGAACTCGGACCCTACAACATTCAGCTAACACTGAAGAAACTGGAACGTAAAATGACGCATAAACTGCCAAAAAGCAATATGGGTGAAACCAGAATTTGTTCTCACTGTCAGAGGCAAAAGTAACAAAACGGTAAAATGCAAACTCTATTTTAAAATGTAGGTAACATTGACAAAGATCTGATTGAGAAGAAGTACATGACTGGGCAAAGAAAAGGCTAGCTGATCGGACTGACAATAGCAGAACAATTTGGAAACTGCAGATTCAGCTGGTCCCTACTGCTACTTCACCCAAAGCACACGAGGGGGTTATGTCTATGTAGGAACGGGAACAGATTTGGTGAAGCCGTGGAAAGAAATCGTAAGTTGATCTCAAGTCATAACGGGTGGACTTCTCCACTATGTGTAACACCTTCCTAGATGTACAGGAGCTGCTCTGCAGCATCATTTCCTGGATGCTTGGAATCTGATTATCAGTTCTTCTGCAGATTTACAAGGCATTAAGGTAGCTTTACGCTCCGTCGCTCTCTCCTTTCTCTCCCTGTCCTCCCCGAATATTACTCTCACCTTTATTCTTGAAAATTATTTACATTAGAAATTAAAAATCATGTAACAGATTATAGGAAAGCCACCAATTCAAATTTTAAGTTTCACAAATAACGATCTATTTTTATTCTTCTTCATTTTAGGACTTCCTTGTATGTATTCATATATTACTTTTCAACCTTGCCGGAGCTGAGAGGTTGAATGGACACTGACAGACCATTGAAGGAGAATAGGTTCTTTCATGATAAGCCAACATAGCTCTAGGCCAATTTTGGACATTATTTGGCAAGCGTTACTCTGTTAAGGAAGCAATTTTTCAAGGTTCACATGCACCAAGTGCAGTGTGCATTATACAGCTATTTAAAAAGCAGCATTAACGTAAGGCTGAATATATCTTGTTCGTGTAATTATCTACTCAATTCAACATGCCCACACAACATTTACATACAACTAAAAATGTAAAAACTCACAGAAAGCAAAATCTCTACTGTATGATGCTCTTTGATAGCTTACGCTCCCACTTCTTTCTTAAAACCACATCCAGTAATATTATTCAAAAAAGAAACTTGCACATCACGTGCCCACCAGGCTTAGGAGTCTTACACTCATATCTACAAAAATTATGAAAAAGCAATCAGATATTTAATGGACAGTATACACACTTATTAATATGATCTGTTTTATTAGGTCCCAGCGAAAACATCTTATTAGTTCTACAATTAAATGATTCAGAAACCATCCACACTATCTTTGCCTTTTAACAGTTCCAATCAGTAGCAGATCTAGGTGTAATCAACAGCAGCAGGGGGCTTTAGGAAGCAAAACAAAACAAAAACAGTAGGGATCTTTACTAGTTTACAGCAATTGATATGAGGAGATGTTATATATTACTGCAAGTTAGCCCAAGATACGGAAAAGCTACGTGAAAATTCCGTTATCTACAACTACTATTTCAATATAGCAACAGCAATACAATAAGCTTTTAAAAAATGGAGTATTTAAAGTTTACTGAATTCCTTGCTGATCTAGAAGATCTTCTTTGTCTCTTTTTTGCCCCATCCATTTTACATTTTCTGTAACAAGATCAATATTTGGGTTACCGTATATTCAGAATCCATGGATGTCACCCCTTAAATTTGTGAGTGGGCTGCACGAGTGATATAAAGTCCCTCTTCTGTAGGAGTTGAGCACATGGTCTGAACAGCACTTTTAGCCCCTGCTATGCATGGTAACGAAACTATGTTTCCCATATGTTAGTGCTGACAGGCTGACTGATATAAATTCAACTCAAAGAAACTTACATACAAGTTATTTTTATGCTTTTTAATCCTTTTCCTCTATTAAGTGTCCCAGATATAAGAAAGGAATACATTAAAGAGAAATTGATAAGTGGTGCAATAATTTATGCACCCTTTGAGTGCTAGGACATCTGCATAAAACGAGGCCATCGCCTTTTTGATGTCAAGGATCTTGGGATAGTTCCAAATTATAAGTATTTAAATCCTAAGCTTTTAAATTCCCATTGATTTTAACAGAAGCGCAAAGAGATAAGCATCCAAGTATCTTTTTGAATCCGCCCTTGCTACCAACTCTGAAAAAGATTGCATCTAGCCACAGCCACGCAGCACTCAAAGGACAACCAGTGAGCATCTTACAGTGAAAGCCCGTGTTGTCACATCTGTAACATTCCTGACCTTGCTAATTTAAAGCAAGTTTGCGTAAAAGGAGCAATCACACTTTTGGACTGAGGCACAGGCAGAACCACAGAGATGACATGCTCCCACCACCCCATCTCCTCTGTAGAACCAGAGAAATCAGCAAGCAGTCTATGGGTTGCTTTCTTGGTGGCCAGGTGAAGACACATGAAGTTCAAACTTTGTTGCAGATGACTCAGTCAATGACCAGGAAATGAGTATCAGAAAGTCTTATACTTGCTTGAGCCATCATAGCCTCCTAAAGAGCAGAAGTTCGAAATCACATAAATACATCTAATTAACTACTTACCATATGGATAATTTTATTCTTTTTAATATTGTAATAAACCTCGCAGCAAAGCCTACTACTTTAGCACACAGCTTAACCAGAAACATGAGAGCGGAACACGCTGAGGTCAAGCCACGATGGAAAAAGCATCAAGTGTAATCACCACCATACTTTTGCAGGAGTACAGCAATTCACTCCCAGAAGCTGCCAACAGTGGATAAAACATACACCTCTCTCACATCTGTCCTCAAAAGAGGACATTTTCCAAAGAAACCGTACATCATTTAGTGGAAAGGCACCTGACAAGCCAGGTAAGATGCAGTTACACAAGCGCAAGAAATTCCAGGATCAAAATGCAACTTTCTTAGGCCCGCAGATGAAAAGAGAAGCAGTTGT
>NW_008825260.1:547106-614081 GCF_000699105.1 Pygoscelis adeliae
AATGCACAGGGTCTAACCTAAATCAGTAAATTTGGAGGAAAGATTCTTTTTATAGCCTTAACTCATGCCAGCATGGCTATCTTTTGCAGCACATATGGTCTGTAAGATCACACAATAATTTTATACACTTGCAATATCCGAGTACAGTCATGTAAGATGCCTTAGCTTCAGATTTGCTGGATATGTAGGGGAAGGAGGGAGCTGGTAAATTGTTACCCCATACTTCTGTGCCCTTTTAGCTTTTCCAAAGAGTATCAGGATGACAATAAACTTAAAATCCCGTTCCCACCAGGAAGGACAGACAAAACAGCATGCGGCACAACTTAAACTTTGCTGACCTGTCAATGTGTCTCGATTTGACACGGAAGAATACAGCAAGGATGAAGAAACGGTGTTCCCTTAAGACCTTACCTTCTCTGCAAAATAGGCCCATAAAAAATCTAGTCAGAATGAGCTCTATTATGACGATGTATGTTATTCAGAGAAACCAGGATATCAAACAAATAAGTACTGGTAAATTTAAATTACTGTTGACTCCAACTTGTATCCAACCTATAACTTTATCACAATGATTTGTACATATCCTTGAAAGAACCTAAAGAATTTAATCATGTTAAAGATGGACCTCAACTCTGAATAATGAAAAACATGTGCCAAGTGTCTTAAAATAAAGTGTGTAGCCATCAAAACAAACATTACTAAATTAAAACAATAATGTTTCTCTTTTAGGGAGGACCACCATCTATGACAGTTCTTCATGCTGCAGTTTCACGTAGACTAAACTGACATAAGCCACCACTACTGTCAGAAACAAATACCTTCCTTCTCCTCTCTTATCATCATGGTTCTGAGTTAAAATTAACTCTGGGATTTTTTTTCCTACTATTGACAGCGTAAACCCGTAACTTTTCAAAGTTTCTATTCTCATAAACAGACCTTGCAACTGAAGCCCTAATGGGAACAGTAAGTTCTTTCACTTGATAGCTAGCCATTGTATGTCCCATCCTTTACGCTGAAATAAAGTACATCCTCCACTATGGTTCAATATTAATATGATATGAAAAAATATAAAGAAAACATGGGGAGGAAAAAAGCTCTTATCACACTTTCATGTCAAGAGGAAGACATTTAGTGCTAATCATCTCTTATTTATTACAGCTTTTTAAACTGGAGCCCTATTCGTAAATGATTGTTAATCACTGACACACACTCATGCCTTGTAACTTACCCCATCTTTCTGTGCATCTCTGATGAATTCAAAATTAAATTATGCTCATTGCTTTCTGAGCAAAGGATCACTGTAAATCCAACTCAGAACTAAACTCAATGAGAAAAAAAAAATCACAGGAAAAAACTTTCATGGATGCAAGAATCACGTAGGCAGTTTCAGAACAGCTCCTGACTAATCTCACTAATCATTTATATAGATGCTGACCTTAGCTACAGCAGCAACAGCTAAATCTGAAAAAGGGTACTAGAGATGAAAAGAAGTCTCTTTCTTATGTACTTGTCTCCTTATATGATACTTATTCTTTCAACACATGGGCCATTTTTGTAGACAATTTGACAGCATGTATTAAAGGTTTATCATATGCTTTTCATATTCCTTTAGAGAATTATGATAAAGTACGCTTGTGTTCAGTGAAGACAAGTTTTCCTTCCAGAAGAATTGCAACCTGACTGTTCTGTACCAGAACAACTATCCTTTGGCAGCAGATTATTTCTTCATTTTGGTATTTTAATGCCTACCCTGCACAGTTTTCCCAATCATTATCACAGGATGGTGTGGATAGCACCTTTACTGATGAACAGGAAAGCAGTGCCTTTTATGAAATCAAATGTAATAGCATTAACATCTCCAACACGATTAGTTTAGGTTGAGCCATTTCTCCCACACAGTGCTATAAACCAACTAGGTCTGTTGTAATACATGCACTGATAGAGGCTGCTTATTTGATGAATGCCATTTTATTACTCATCCTCTGTGAATCTTGCTTTCCTTCTTGCAGTCCTTTCTGTAAGAATCCCAATTCTCTTATTTGAAACCCCCATTTGCACGAACAATGAGCTTCACTCTGATGCTACTAAATGATTATCTGGTGTTCACATTTCCACTCCCGGGGTTATTCACACTGCCTAATTTAGGCTGCTTTAAGACTGAAGTCGAATGAGACTTCACAGACCAAAATTAGGGGCTGAAGTTACTTAGACAATCAAGGAGAGAAGCAGGTGCCTTCATGGGGGAGATTCAGTGCTCCTCATTCTGATACCTGAGGCAGATCTGGTGAAATGGTCAAGAACTGAGAAATGACAGTGTGTCACTATTGGCTGCATTCACTATCAAAGCATCCATACCACCGTATTTTATTGGAACTGTGGATTTTGCACCTTATCCTTCAAAATCTATTTATAAAGTCAAACATGAAAACAGATTATTCTAGAAGCTATAAATGGCACTGATATTCCAAAGAAAGATAGCGAGTAAAGCTGAAGCCCTGCTAGGCACTGCAATAAATTGGAAGTGATGATTCAAAACTCTCTAATGGCCGTAAGAAAGCCTTAATGCAAACACACTACTTCTATTATGATCCAAAAGAAACAAAAAAAATTCTCAATGAAAGATCGACTCCAAAGAGTATAAACTATTTTAAAACCAAAATTCACGCTACTATAGTTCAAAAGCCGCCTTTTTTTTTTTCTTTTTTTTTTTAAGGAATGTTATGAACCAGACTATTTGAAAATGGAGTAATTTTGTTGCGTAAGCAGTCTTTCTTAAAGAAGATTTCAATGACCCAGTTATGTCTCTGTTTTATTTTTGTAATATTTTTATATGAACTAGGATAAGACTGCAGTTAAACGCTGTTCTTCAATTTATTTTTCCATCTGCTTTTAGCTGCAGGATAGCATATTTTATCACATTTGATATACAGGGTCAAAGGAATAAAAAAATTAACCCTGTATTTTTGCATAAAATGTATAAATAAATTCTGATGGTGCAAGCTCAGCAAGTAGAATATTTTTACTAGTACTATCTTGTGATAATGTTTTTGTAATCACTTATATTTCAGCCGCTAACAATTGAATGCAGTTTTCTATGTTATTAACACAGTTCTACAAATCACAGGGAAAAATCCAGTATCTGAGCAAAAGAGGATAAAAGGTCACATTTTCAGAAGGTAATCTTTTCACACATACAAGAGGCAATAGGCCAAGTCACTTAGCTTTTCCTAGCTAATCAAACTGCACAATTTCAGCATAGTGGTTCTTTTTAGATGTAGGTGGTGATAAAACGATCCTCGGCTTGGGAACACGTCCAAGATACATACACACTCCCAAACACCTCCCCCTACTCACCCCACCTCCAGTTGATTTGAACACAGACATATTTATCAATACTTTTTAAGGTAGCAACGATGCTGATGGGGACAATTATGAAACAAGAGAGAGGTCACAGTAAATCCAACTCCGGAGTATGTGACCAAAGTTATGTGGGGAAAAAAACGAACTAGTGTCAGCATCAAGCATCTGTTGCTGCTGGTGCGCGGACAAAGCGAGTGCCAGAACAAGGAGGCAGTTTTGTAGATCTACTGTTTGTCAAGTCGCCCACTGAAGCAAGCCTTGAAATCAGTGTGTGTACTGCAGCCATCTGTTTACTTTTCACTAGCAAAACTCTGACTCTTACCATTTCTTTGAAGCCATGGTCAATGTCAAGAAACAGGTACAGTTATGATGAGCGAGCATGTTTTTTTAACTTGGCAAAGGGACAAAAGGAAGGAGGAAGGAAGACAGAACTATATAATTAGCTTTTTAAAAAAAGGGATTACAGGAAAAGGATCTTCATTTATTCAGGTATATTATACCCCAAAGGGATTAAGCTATCAAGGTCCCATGAAAGCAACCAGTGAAAACAGAAGAACTGACCTGCCACAAAAAATGATTTATTTACTTAGCTTTGTAACAGAGCTTCTGAATTGACCTGGACTTAAGAAACTTGTCTCTGCTCTCTTCCCTCTAGTGACCAAAAAGAGAATAGTTCAAATGATCTATGATAAAGCCGATTTTAAAGCTCAAATACTCTCAAATCACTACTAAATCACCAACAAACACCACATTGCTAAATTCCATTGCTGATTAGTTTCACTGGGCAAAATCTAGCCAGAGAAAGCCAAGGTCCATTTACCAACGTTGTTCATGCAACATCTCATGCACACATCTACTGAATGTGTAGAGAATTTAAGGCTCTTTATGTTTTTTCAGAACCAACATATACTTGCTTCAACCTGTACTATTCAATCTTATTTATTTACGTACCTCCTTAACTTTCTCCCTGTTTCACTTCTGTCACCTATCTACTTCAATTTCCTGTCCTTTTTCAGGAGCCCCACAATTTTTGATAGAGATTTTTCTTTGAAAACTTTCAGGCTTTCTCTTTCTCTCTTCTAATCTTTCAAAATTCAGAAGAGATGTCCCTTATTTTCACTTTTTCTTTTTCTCTGTCCCAGGTCTTAAAAAGGAATATTTAAATTAGAACCCCAAAATATCACAGGTTAGGTACTGTATGACCTATGTATGTGTGCGTGTGGCTTACAATGTGGGCTGCCCTGCACTAATTCCATTAAAACATCCTTAGGCAGACAGACTTATATTGCATACAGGACTAATGAATCTAGGTAAGACATGGTTATGTGATGAAGGTAATGCTGTGTCAGCAGTTGATATCACCAAAGAATTGGAAAAATGTTCACATACTGGATGAAGGTATATGGTATGATTTCTCCAGAGCTACAGAACTTTGAAAAAATCTCAATTAGCTTTTACATTTAAATGCTTGCTGGGTGTGGTAGAGGCATGCGTGTGTGTATACACACCTGTGCATTTTGAAAGCACCAGTCAACAAATGGATATGCCTTTTTTTTTTTCCAACCCATTGAAACCTGAAAAAGAACTACAGATTTTGTGCAGAAGCTAACATTTTTACAGTTGAGTCAGGTCTTTCACCTCTGAAACAACTGCTCCAGACAGTAATCTTTGCAGATAAAAGAGGTATTGCTCTTGAAAAGTCTTATGCACAACATCTAGAAAAAAAGAAAAAAAGATGTAAGCTTACTGTCATGTGGGTCGTATAAGAGGCTATAACTTCAGAGAAATACAAGAAGTATTACATCTTCCTCTAAACAAAAAGAATGCACCTTTTGGAGTTGTTTAAGTTCATAGTATAGTATATTTCCATAGAGCACATAAAGAGTAATCACCAAAATTAGTGAAATGTTTCAAACTTCTTATTCCACAGAATAACCTGACAAAAGCAGACCACTCACTAATAAAGTGCAACTTAATAAATCATGTGAAATCTTATTTTGTTCAAACCCTTACTAACTCCTAGCACCATCTGTTACCATCAAAACTATATGACAAGATATGATATATAATTAATAGGTAAACAACAATCTAATTAAAATGGACAAATACTCCATGTTCCTGCCATTTGGGAGCTCTAATTACAGACTAAATTTTAAGCTTGAATTAAATATTTAAGCTGGAAAATTAACTTTCCTTCTCGAGCCTTGAATACATTAATACAGATATGTGAAGCGACTTCCTGATGGGAACTTAAACATGTAATTTAGTTTCATCAAAGCAGTTACTAATTGTTAAGCAGCAGTACCTTACCATATGTACACAATAGCTATTTAGAGCCGAAAAGGTGGTTTTAAAGTACCCCTCTGCAACCCTTTCCTGACATAAATATAAAATGTATATACAGCACAGCAGTTTACACTACACACTGAAAATAAATTACATAGAGACTTCAGCTTTCAATGGGTCTTAGCATGCATAAGTCTGAATAGAACTAGATAAACAAATGCATATTTTTGCTGCCGAAGAAACTAAAGAATGGCTAGAAAAGTTAAGCTATTTTTACATTCTACTTACTTGTAGAATTTTGAACTTAAGAGTAAAAACATGCAATTTGCCCAAGCCGTCTAGCAAAACAAAATGGTGAAAAAACCAGGTATTTCATCTAACTTAATAAGATGATTCAGATTTTCTTAAATACTAACATCAAAAGGACAGAAATATGAATAAAATGGAGAACAGCATTACACAAAACATTGTTAAAAAGGTTCCAAGTACACAAGTGGCTAAAATTTATCTAAAATTAATGCAGTATAGTAGATATTATTGTATTAGGAATCTAAAAAGTACACTAACATAGGAATTTGGAATATTTGCATTCTGACCAGTACTTGGATGTTAGGTGTTTAACAGTGCCCACCACTCAACAACAGACTTCACTATTTTAGGAAAAAACAAACAAACCTCTGCTCTTTATGCAAACCACAATGTTTTCCAAATATTGCTGAGTCGAACCACCTTGCAAAGCATTTCCCTCATTTTACGGATACAGAAAGTGAGGCACAAGGATGCTTGGTGACAACCACAACCATATGTCAAGGCTTCAAAGGTGTAAAATACTCCACGTATACGGAACACTATGCTTTTCTGTGTTCACGTGGAACTTTAAGGGAGGGCACACAAAGATTTCAGTATAGTTTCAGTCAAGAGTTGGCTCTTGCAGGCTTACGTGGTTCGAGTCAGTGATATACATGAAATAAGAATCCAGATTTCTTCATCTTCAATATTCTCTTCTAATCCTAACATTCTCCTTCCACACAACAGAAATATCGTGGAAATATATTTGACTTGCTTTAATTTAGATTCAACTACAGAAAAGCAGGACACAATGTTAAGAGAAGTAGTGCATTTTTCTTTTTAAGTATCCTTGAGATGGTATGTTACTTATACAGTGAGGAACAGAACATAAAGACATTTCATCCACCCATCTAACCTTAATAATTTTTATTTGCAGCATAAATACAGATAACAGGTGAATTACTGGGCCATGACTTCATCAAGGGATTCTAGTGACATCAAAACCAAACCTCTAATAGTTTGTGATGTCACTACAAACCCTCAAGGGATTTCTTGTTCCATAACTCAGAAGAACATGGCAGCTTCTCAATTTATGTAGTTAATGGACTGAAGTCCCAGAACATGCTTTAGGACCTACTCTGCTTCTACTGCTCCCTCACTGCTATCCTTTGTCCCATTCCTACAATACAGCTATAATTTCACTCTTTCTACGTGATAAAAGTACACAGGCAGTTTACAATAATCAAGCTGGTATTTTCAGTTACACAGACTCTGATACTGTTCTTTATACAGAGCTTTAGACTGTACTTGTACTATGTAAGCAAAATTTACATTTTAAATTTACTGAATCTCTTAAATATTATAAGCCACTTATTTCAACAATAGCCATGTCTTCACCATACTTTCATAATACAGTCTGTGAAGCTACTTAAAAATGATTAAATAATTCCTTAGCAGTTAAAAGAATGAAAATCTTCCCTCCTGGACAAAGCTGACTTGGAACTTAGGTACTATAAATATCTTTTAGAGCCGTACTTATGTGAATTCCACCCATGTCCGTCCATCCATCATTTTCTCTTTGTTTTTTTCATCAGTACTCCTGAGCTACTTAGCTTTGAGCAGGCCCATAGCTTATGTTCCAATCCATATTTTGCAAGTGATTAGAGTAGGTACTCTGTATAACACACATACGCTCTTGTGTTAGGTGCTGAAAACAAACACGGAGTCCTCTAGCCGCATATGCTTAATTCATTTGGCCAAGCTCACTGGACAGGAACACTGAACAATTCAGTCTTTTCGAAGTAGAAACACCGATCAGCACTGACAAGAGCAGAAAACCCAGTTTTTCTCCCAAGCCCAGGCAGGGAATGAAATGCAGATACCAGATGAAGATTCTTCTTGTGGTGGACACAAGACGTGACAAAGATACGCTCCGCTACCTCACAGCCATTAAAATTTATCTTAACTGCAGTTGGTTCGGTTTTGAATCACACTCTGATTAGAGGGAAAAGACTACTGCTAGGCAAAACCAAGTACCAAGTTCTGGGGAGCGCTGTCGTTCCCTCTGCAGTCCAAGACACAGCCGTATTCTTTCCAGGCCTATTTATAGACCATATTGTACTGTACATGTGCCATGGATCCTAATGTGAGGAAATTATATAGATATTCAAAGCATGACATATTGATTCAACATATTGAACGGATTGTTTTTTCCTCTATTTATTTAAATGATTATAATAGTTTATAGTGAGCTTAGCCCTTGAGACAGATGGTTGTAAACTCAAAATTTAAGTTTTAAATAACTGTATTAAAATGAAGTAAATTATTTTATCTACCCTCCTCATTAGAAGGAGAATGAATTTATCTAAACACAGTCTTTAACCCTCTCCTGAGTTGTTTGTGACTATTTATCAAAGAAAGTGAACTTCCTAAATTGTTTCTGCTGATGAATTCGCAACTCATTGACTGGAATTTTAAAATGTGTCTCATTAAAATGTGTCTGATGCATAATATTTTTTTGCATTGTGTTGGGCAAAAGTAAGCTTGGTTTTAGCGCAAAGAAGGGAATTCCACAATTACCCATTTTGAACAGAGCCTTAAACTGTAAGTCTACAGTTTATATCTCATCTAATTCTTTCCAAGAGAAAATTTCTAAATTGCCAGGCAGAAAAGCATAAAGTAAAAAACTGTCTGTAACTCATGTAAGTGAATGAAACGGTTTTCCCTTAAAAACAAGAGAGCTCTACGAGAGTTCTGCCTGTGAAAAATGCTGAATTATATTTATCCTACAAGAGCTTTATCCCTTTCCATCTCCCAATTTTATGAGCACCCCTTTTGACCTTTCCCTCAGCCCTCCGTCATTGCACTTTATGCTGACTTCTGAGTTGCACTGCTGGACAATAGCAAGAGAACAGATCATTTTGCAAGTCACACAGTATTTAAACACAATAACTAAACTTCATGTCACTAACTCCATTTGCATCATTTAAAAAAATATGCATTGATAAATGTGTTACCCATCCAAGCCTGATGATTAGTCCGAGCCCTGCACAAACCAGTTAGAGTTCCATCGGGTACTTCTAAGAGAGTCACAAAAAGTGGATCTATGTCAGCAAGTGGTAACTGCTCAATATGGGCAGACAGGTAGAATGAAACAGTTAATGCTGAGGACCAACATTCATGCAATACATCTTTTAAGGGGTTTTAATTTGGACTGGTCATGTTCAGGACCAAAAGCCCACTAGCAGCTGTTGTAAAAGAAGTTCATTTATACACTGCTGGTGTGCAACTTCTGATTTAGCTTAATCCAAAAGAAATCAGTTTTCCCAATGCTGGCACTACTCTGCAGTACGAACACAAGCACAGTGGGGACAATCTGCTTCAAAGACACTTTCCTGATCCAAACTAAAATGCTAACCTAGGACCACAGCAGGAAAATCAAACCTGCTTTCAATTATATTGGTTACTTAAGGATGCACATAAGGGTCCACTAGAACATTTCTGGGGAGCCTGCAATTAGAAAGAAGGAACAACGCTCACCAAGTTAGATCAACAGTTTCTCATGCTGTAATGCTGCCGGGCAAAGACCACCATCTTACTTAAAATACCACCAGTCTCCCTTCACCTTTACTTTCAGCAGGCAGCAGGGTGAGAACACGGCAGGTCCACGAGGAGAGTTAATGACCGTTCAGTGAGATGTCAGATCACAAAAGATATGAACGTTTTTTAAGCCTAGCTAGTGCCATTTACCAATCTGCAACTCCAGACATTGCAATAGTTGTGAAAATGCTACAGTAATACTAAGCTAGTCAGGAAGTTTATGCGCATGTGTTTTAGGTGGGGTTTTTTTGTGAGTGAAAATTAACAAAAAAGAAATTGCATTTAGGAAATCAGATTCAGTGAGACATTTGATAGAGATGAGACCATTTTTCTTTAAAAAGTGCTTTAAGGCACTTATTAGGGGTAACAACATATTTTAGAGTAATTCTGAAAAATCTGGCCTGTTAAACTAATACACTAAATTTGAAATTTTGTAATGAAATGACAGTTTCACTATGTAAGATGACAAAAGAAACAGCAGAAAACTTACACTGCGCAACTACTAAAAAAAAATTAAGGTGGTGTGCTGTCCTTTTATTTTAGAAGTTCTTCTATTTTTGTACAAGTCACCTTGAGGACATCAAGTCAGTTAGTTTCAGGTTACCTCCACAGGGTTTTGCAGAATTCCCAGGACTTTGCTAACTATTTGGGCAAAAATATGGTTTCTGACAGAGCTTTCAAAAGCAGCATCTCTACAGTGTGCATTTAGACCCGTACCTGAGCCAAGAAGATGGAGACCTCTGCTATAAGGCATAACAAGTGCTTCTTAGTATTACTCTGCATTCTCCCATTATCTAGTTGTCTTTAGTACCACTGAGGTATGATTTGCATTGCTGGAGAGGTGTTATCAGTAATAACCGCTCACTTGGGATGGTCTCTTTTTACAGCCTGCTTACCTCCCCTGACTTCAAGAGCGTGATATAAAAGTCTTATTCCTAAGTGTTATTTAATTCAGTATTTGTTGTAATTATTTAGGAGTTTTCTGAGATAGAATAAAGATCTTTTAGATATAAAAACCAGACTCCTTACAATTCAGAAATTAGTATATTCCAATACTATGCAATAATTGCAAATTCCACCCTGGTTAGAGAAACTTGGTCAATAACACTACTGAATTAGGTTGCATGTTTAATTAATTTTTTAAAAGAAATAATATAATAGTAAATAAAACTGTGAGCCATTGGTTATGAATAAATATGTTCTTTCAACAGGCTACTAAAAATTTCTCATAGTAATTATTATTAATAATAAGCTATTTGGCTAAAGGAGTAATCACTGTCATGGATCACAAAATAAGGGACAGAAAATGAAGTGGAAAATATTCATGTAGGAAGAGGAACTAGATACACAAAAGTGATATTTTACACGAATTGCTTTTGGGTGCAATTATCTTCCCCACATGTTAATATAATTTTGGCATCTTATTATATGTTTTATCCCATGGGGAATTTTAATTCAGAACCACAATTATCAATAAAGTTTCTTCACAAAAACTACCAGTCTCACTTCCTAACCTGATTTCTTACAATCCTGCAAACAGCAACTGGTTTTATATCTGCTGTGGTAAATCCAGTGACAGATACTGTGCAAGAACATAAGTTTAGAGCATACATGTTCCCTATAAGGACAAACATTTCCTTTCTCTTGTTTACTATGTCACATAATTTATAACAACTTTCTATTATATGGTGTCACTCGGAACATACAGTGCCCATATTGTTTAAAAAGTGTTGAAAAACCTTTTATCGCATTTTCAAATACAGCCTGCATATTTAGCTCCATTTTTGATATCCACAAATACAACAGATATTAAGTGTGGAAGGCATCATGAGCAGATCTTAAAACAAATACTTTGACCAAAACCACAGGGCATTCTGTGCCTTCAATCAAACCACAGCAATTAATATGAAATTCTAAATACAGAATATAATGCCACATAAATAGTGTAACAGCCAAGTCCTGTCTAAGAAGCCATATGTTTTTTCCCATTGTTCAAAAAAAGGAGATGACTTCCCGTCACTTATGTTTCTGATTAGCAAGGTGATTTATGCCACAATCACTAAAAATGCCAGCAAGTGAATGAGAAAATGCATAGTGACTGCACCAGATGTGCACAATAAACAGGAATCCCATTGTAATCTCTGGTACTTAGTTTATATGAAGGTAATGTAAGAAACACTCTTGGATATGGCAAAGTCACTCTTTTTTTACATTTGACTATAAATGATATGAAATAAATTGTGTGTTTTATACTTTATGGCATGCATACATTGATAAATTAGGTACAGTTTTGTATCCCGACTTATCTACAAGACAAACCTGGCTAAGATCATGGGGATTAATTGCTTCAGAAGTGTGAAATGCAGCTTTTCCATTCTTTTCTGCACACTCAGTGAAGAAACAATGATTAATCACTGTTTAACTATTCTCTTGAGGATCTACAAGATTGCCAAAGCAGGACTTATCCTCATAAATCCAAAAAACACAGGTTTAGATTTGTTGCCAACAACTGAAAGAACATGAACTTAAAGCCATTCGTTATCAGATTAAAACAGTGTCAGGGCTTTAGAACCCCCCTACCAATGCAAAATTCTTTTTAATCTGCTCCTAACAATGGGAATTGGATTATCAAATCAGATTTCAGAAAAATATATGTATTTGTAATGTGAACACATCCCCCGTTATCAGAAGTAAAACATCCTGATAATAATAAAGCCACTTGCATTACTCCAGCGTAAGAGAAGCAGCATCTTTAAACAGGAATGTTTCCATTGATATTAATGCTCAGTAAAAAACAAAAAAACAAACAACTCGGTTAAAATTGCATCCATTTCCACTTGTTTGCAACAAATCCCACTTATGTATATAAATAATTTCTTTAAATGTGTGAGAATTTGTTGAAACATCCTTACTTTTTGATACAGGAATGTACTGATAACAGTGCTTTACATTTGTCTAACAACTTTATAATCAGTATTTAATAAAAATCACTTTAATAAACAGCTCGCCACGTAAACAGATCACATGCTCATTGAGAAATGCAAAAATTACCTTTTAAAAACTTCCTCCATTTAAAGAAGGTATTTATAAAAAAGCAAAATTTTATCAGGGAAATAACACACACTGCTGCACAGTCTTTGGCTGTATAAAACAGCGTCAGAGTGACAGCCTTTTCTAAAAAGATCCAGTTTAAAAATTTTAGTAACTTTTTAAATGCCTTTAAAGGGACACAAGAATAACTAATGTCAAACACTTTCTAAAGATCCCCCAAGAAAAAAAAAAAACCTACGTTTAAATGATTGTAAAATGAGTAAAGAAACAAACGTTTCATCCCTCAAACACGCTGTGTCAGTAACACACAGACTGCCGAGGGAGAGAGGAAACCGTCTTGGAGCTCCCAAGTCCCCAGGAGCCCGGGGGAAGCAGGTAAAAAAGCCTGTTGCTGACTGGCGGCGGTGGCCTGCCGCTGTCCCACCGCGCTGGTCCTCCACTCCCCCATCACTTTGCGTTTTTTTCCCCCAAAAGTTAATGCTGATAATGCCTCCTACTTGGCCATAGGCAAAGTGTAAGAACAAAAAAGTCGATGCTGAAAACCTCTGTGACTTGACCCCCGCTGCCCGCCTGCAGCATCATGCCGTGGGGGTCCCCGCAATGCCCAGGCAATCCTGCCCTGGGGACAGTGCCGTCACTTAATGTTACTACACATCACCAAAGTGGCAAGCTGAGCCACGGAAACTGGGGTGCTAGAATTTTAATATTGTACTTTAAGAGACATTTGCTGCAGAAAATCCACAATATTTGAGGAATTAACTTCTTAACATTATTTCTATAAACGTGACAGTGAGCCAGAAGTCACCAGGAAGGGACAATCCTTCTCTAGGTGAAGTTAGCTTCAACACAAGGATAACAAGAAAAGAGGAAACAAGTTTCATGCAGACACTGTAAGCACACACTCTGCCCTGGCTAAAGTACAGGCTAACAACATGAGAAATAAATGCTCATTTGGATTACCCTTTCGCTTGCGGCATCATTTTGAATTTTCTGCCATTTCTCTTAGTTTCACAAATGGGAAGACCTTGATTCAGTCCCAGGTCAGCGAAGGTGTTTACAAGCTTGTATCTCTCTCAGAAACAACTGAAAGCTAAGATTGTAAACTCATCAAATTTAGTTTGGAGAGTTCAGGCTTCAGACATGAAATGAAATGCTTAAGTGGCATTTCAGCTCCTTTTTCAGATCAGTTCCTAGGGAGGAGCAGTGTCCTCAATTAAATCCCACAGTACAACTGATATTCCACTCCTGTCTGTAAAGCACTTCAAGATTTCCAACTACAAATATTAACCAGCCTATGTTTACTAGGATTTTCACATTTAAGCAGACCAATACATACTTTCGCCTGTTCCAAGAAACATCTGACAAATATTATTCTACTGTTATCCACTATTACCTACTTTCTGAGGTGAGGCACATTGCTTGAAAGACAAAACCGACCGCACAATACATCCCTTGCCTACAGCAAGAAAATAATTCACTGCTAACTTGGTCATTAAACAGAAGTCTTTACAAACTCATATATACTGAGGTTAACTGCTCATAAAAGTGGTTTAAACGACAGATTTTAATCTTATTTACCTAGTTGGTATCGAGAACTATTCTTTGACCTTCTCTCCAGATATGTAACTTCCAGTAGCTAAGGAGGAGTGGTACATTACAATTATTGTGATGTTTGTAATTTATGCATTATTAGTTTTAGGTCTGCTTTAAACATGTTTCACGATGGACTGGAACATGAACACTATAATATGTAAAATTACACACTAACTATGTAAAATGAGTGAGGGGGAAGAAATACCTAAAAATGAGGATACTCAAGAGTTATGGATCCTGATGCTACCAGAGTAATTTAAAAATATGGAATAAGATTTTCCTTTGCAAATGGCTAACATGCAATAAAACTGTAGACCTTACACTGTTACATTTAATATATATACCTTTTTTATTAGAGGCAGTGTTATTTCTGACAAATTTCTTATTGTAAATAATAAGCATGTATGGCAAATCAGATTACATATTAAAGAAAGTCTTTGAAATGCAGTGTCTGATGCATCTGCCTATGTAACTCTTGCTGTATGTTGTTCATAGCAATAGAAACATTTTTAACTACCTTCAACCATCTTTTTCTTGCTATCTAACTACTGTAATAACTTTCCCTCCTGTTGGACTAGTCAGTAAAATATTGAGGGTTCAGAGAAAAAGAATATATACCATTACAAAACTGTTTTTGGAAACGTATTACTTGGAAAATTCCTCCAAATATTTTTGCAGCAATCAAGAAAAAAAAAAATGTACGCACTGATGTTGAAAGATGCTCATCATAAGCTGCTACTATACTACATGGTCACTTTAATCCCTGTTTTAAGAGTACTCTTGGCAATGTTGCTCCTGCGAGACATTCAGAACAACACACTTCTTTTCATACCATTTCCATTCAACTAAGAGAAACTGTCCTGAGGAATGCAGACAATCTCCACTACTCCTCATTCCAGCTGGACTTCCAGAAGGTATTGTACCTGGGCACAGAGCCTTTACTGCTTTCAATATACCTGGCGAAAAAATGCTCTACAATGTCTCCCTAGTAATACTACTAACTACTGTCAAGGCAATAATACCACCCTGGGCTTTCCTGCATTTATTTCCCATAATTCAACGAATTTCCCAGTCTCTTGTTTCTCAGCCCTGTATATACATGGGCTAAGTCTCAGGAACTCTGAAAATTTCAGGATGAAACCATTCCTTACGACCCTTTTCCTTGGACGTGAAGGAACTTTCCACAGTAACAACAATGTTCCTCTGTATTCCCCTTCTGGATGACTCCCAGACTACAGAATCATCTTCCATAGGAAATAATTTCAAACAATGAGTTTCATCACTTTCCATATCACTGATTTCCATCTCCTTTTCCTACCATACATAACTTGCATACAGACATACATGCACACAAAAGAGACACCAAGATACTGCAGCACAGATACTACTACTCCCCTGAAGAAAGGATAAGAAAACAAAAACATTAAAAATGTTTACTGGAAGAATGCTTGGCAAAAAACAATACAGGAACAGAAGCTCACACGTTAGCTCCTTAAGCAGTACCTCCTACCATCCCCACGTATCTCTGGGATTCAGTCTTGCACTGAGACCTCTTATGTGAAGTGGTATAACACGCACAGCGGCTTTCACAGGGACCACAGCCATGTCATATCACCCCTCGGGAATCACCCCTAGCTCTTGGCAAGTTCCAACTAGTACTGAATGCTTCAGAGCACCTTTTCAGCAACACAGACTACAGTATCACCTTTTTCAACAGGAATCAAAAGCAGTATTTTTCTCCATTGAATACAATAGGTACTACAACCTAAAGCTGCTGAATGATACCTCTGCTCTCCCATACATCTTGTCAACCAAAGTGGAGTTTTCTATGACAAGATTTTATTTTTTTTTTTTTGGTACACCAGACAGAGATCTCTCAAAAGCCAATCAGAAATCATGAAACAAATTCACAACAAAACCTAAGTTATAGCCAAAAGCCTTACTGCCTTCTGCTTCAAACACAAGGAACATTCCTTCAATTCAGCATCATCTAGCATTGACAGATGGAAGCACATACCTACAAAAATCATACCCTTCCCAGAAAAGTGAATGAGAGAGAACTGCCCCATATAAAAATGCTAGTCATAGTAATAAATATCAATAAATAGGGATACGTTATTAAAAACAGTTGACCTAATAAATATTGCTGGGGTGGAAAGTACCTTCAGATTTATTAATGGGGGTAGGATGAAAATCTGTAGAAAAGAACTGCGTGAAATACAAATGCTTACTGTATTACAAACAATACCATCTTTACTACTACAGTTGCATTTGTGAAAATGATGCATTCACATATGTGTGTGTGTATACATATACTTTTTTTTTTTAAATCAGAGACACAACATTTATTTTTTCGTAAGTGCTTAGAGTGCTAGTGGTCATAATCTCATTTAAAAATGAGAAAACTCTGAAATATACATCACATGGGCAAAGCCAGTCTGGATGTCAGGATGTATGGATCTTTTTGCACTTCTTTGTGGGAAATACTGAAAGAAAGAAACATGAGGAGGACTGCAACATTTTCTAGCTTTTCGGCTATTCAGAGAGTCATAAATTGAATTAACAAAGTTTTCACAGAACACAAACTTCCATCTTTGGTTCATACCATAACTTACAACAAAAACATGATTATAGAAATGTTTGAAAGTCAAAATATCTTAGGAGCATTGTTTCTCACATCTTTCGACTCAGAAGGCTTTATCATTTCCATCTACAGGTCTCACATTTCATCCTTATCTTTATCCTTATCCTTTATCTTACAAAAGTTCTCTGATCCTACAGTTCTAAACAGAAAAGGAATGATGCAGAGGAAGTTGAACGTGAACTTCCGCATCAGTAAAGATCCATGTTTCATCACAGATCCAGAGAACTAGATGGCCACATTAGAACTTGAATGCCCAGTTCTAACTATACCTGGACAGTAACCAAGACAGACCAAAATCAACGGCACTGCTAGGGCCCACGGGATTAAGATAAGGTATTTAACTTATAAACAAAGTGACATGTCATCATTTCTTTCAAACACTTTCCCAATTCTTTTTTTTTTTTATTATTTGTTGATGCCTAAACAGTAGCAGAGATACTTGGAAAGTCTGGTTCTGGTTGTGTAAGGTTGTGGTTTTCAAAAGCAAAGCAGCTGCTCTCCCCAAATTTCTTTCAGAATTGTCCTTCTTGAATCTGGAAGGAAGGTCACCAGACCAAGGAATAACAGGGAATGCTGCCTGAATGAACCATTGCTTTCTGTCAGGAAAGGAATTTCACTATGATCTATGGCTAAAGAAAATTTCAGTAGTCGTATCTTTTACTGAAGCAAAATCACAGGGGTTTATACTACTTGTGGAAACGCACTTGAATTGCATAGATCCACCCTTAAACCAAAAGGCTGGCTGAATGCAGATATATTGCTCCCTCCCACTGTCACAAAATTAATGGATGGATACTGTCCTCAGCTTGAATTACAATTTTACCATTATTATTTTATTAAAGTCAGCAACAGTAAGAGCACCAAGGTACAATGACCAAAAGTTTATACCAGTTTCAGCTGACTATGGAAAAAAACTTGGACACTTCTACCGAAGCTAAAACCCATGCTAGTGCACAGCTGAGTTACTTCCCTAAAATGACCAGGGCAGAAAAGGCATGGAGGGATTCTAAGAGGTTTGGGCTCAGAGGTTAAGGTTGCTCTTATTCTACTAGATAGTAACAGTAAAAGAAGTATCTTCCAGAGGAATGGAATCATCTGTGTGTGCTGCAATATGGAAATGACTTCTCAAGGAGACGATAGGGAAATTAAAGACAGCCTGCTCACAAAAATATACAAAACTAGCAAAGAAAAGACAACAATATCTCAGAAAAACGGTGGCTCAAACCAGGCTTAGAAGTCATCACTACTATGGGTTTGATACTGAATATCGAAGTTTCCAAAGTTGTGTTTTCCTGAAAATTCAAGATACGCAGCTGGAACAATTTTACTCCTTTTTATACAATTTCCTTTTCTCCCCATGCGATCTGACTCTTGCAACGTGAATGAATACATGTGCAGTGAAGGATTAAACACATGACTGATTTTTTTCCCTGTTTAAATAATTCTGTGTAGGCAACACAATTTATTGGTATAAAGTAGGATTTATGGTAATGTATTTCCTCTTCAAGACATAAATAAGATTTCTTAATAGTTTTCTGTAATTCATTTTCATATAGTACCACATTCTCATACATTTACTAGTATAATGCATCTGCTAGAATAGCAATTGCATACCCTGAACACTATTTTAAAAACTCTTCAATACTAACAATCTGCTAGAAATATTGTTATCCCTCTTCTTCCACAATTCATTGTCTGCTTCTTGCAGCCTTTTATCTTCCTACTGTATACGCTTGATTTTACAAAAATTTTTTAAAAAAACCAACCCACAAAACAGAAACGTACAAGGTTTCAAAGAATATGAAAGCTGTCAAGCTAGAAAGGTACAATGTTATACTGAAATAATTATCCGAAAATTTGCAGAAGGCTACAGGTCTTTATTTTTCAACATTTCCCCTTACTGCATGTTGTATTGCCTTCATTTTCTGAGAAGTTAACTTTTCAGTCTCTGGTGGTGATAATTAGAATATGAACTGCACATATGTCTGTTTTTTTTAACGTGGACAGAAATTATGTCATTATTCAAATTATATCAGAATTTATATTCAGAAAATTGGTTGTCAGTCAGAAATGTCTTCTTTATAAAATGACAAAACGACTGCACTTAGAGCAGATGAATTCTAGCATGAATATCCACTTACGAAATTCCCTCTTCAGTTAACACATTCTCAACATTTTAGTTGTCTTTGCTGGACTACCTTCTACTAGCAAGACTTAGGAATTTTTTTTTCCACCGCACAGGAGCTAAGAGAACTAAAAGAGACCACAGAATGGGTGGTCAGAGAATAAAGGACTTGACTGCAACTACATTTTAAAATTTCAGCTGCCAAGTACAATATCAATATGCAGAAAAAAATGTTTTCCATGTATTTAATGCCAGTTACATGAAATACCCTCTGTGAGTCTTAAGATTCAACCTATTCTGATGGCAGTGCCTTTTTCAGGAACTTTCTTTCAGGAGCTCAATGGACAGTACAACACAGGAGAGAAACACCCGCAAGTACAGGTGGCGTTCAGAGGGCCTACCTAAGCTAGAAGTTATTTTTCTAGTGCTATCCATGTAGGAGTTGCATAAATATTCCAAAATACAGAAACAGACATACACATACATATGCACATATAAAAGTTATTGTCGGTGTATAAGTTACTACTATCCTGAGACTGAAATAATTTATGTAACATCTGTTTTCATATTTTTCTAATTTTTTCTAATTAACATGCATATTTAATGCATAAATGCTCAGACCACCTATTTTTCTGCTGATTTTGTCCCTTTCTTAAGTCATATGTTCCTGTGGGGTGCTCAGCATAGATGAAGCATTAAATTTGGTTGGAGGAATAGTGGGTGAATAGTAAGCAAAATACTTCAGACTATCCAAAATAAGAAAGTATGCTAAGAAAAGAATCTAAAAAAATCTGCTACAATGGATTATAATATAAAAATAAAGAGACTTCCCAAAGAAATACAATTTTCTGTTCATGCATCAGAAGTGGAATGGGAGGGACCCCTCACCCCCGCTCAAGATGTTAAGTCAAGAGTTTAGCCTCTAAACTTTCAGCATCTCTACTTTCAGCTTGTATAGAAAAGCAGGGAGTAAAACTCTGAGCCTGTGCAAACCAAATTTTAGTGATGTAAGATGCCACAGTTGTGGTTTTTTCATTTCTCATTGCCAATGCTTAAAATATTCACTTGATGCTAGACGTTACAAAGCACTGAAAGTCAACTATATCAGAAACAGATCTAAAAACACAGTAAATGTTGCTATTACATTGTGTTCTTCACCGAATAACAAATTGTTAAGTTAAGAATCTAAAACATTGAGGAGAAAATAAAGTCATGGAAGTGGAAAGAATGTCCCCCTTTACATTTACAGAACTAGGGGGAAAATAGCTTATGTTTATACAACCGAGTTCTTCCTTAGTAGGCCCTAGAACTCTGAGTATGTTTTAGTCCATCTTTCTCCTACCATCTTGTTGCTACAAATCTAAAATGAAGAGCAATAAAAGCACATGCCATCCTTTTCTGCATATATTCTATATAAACACTGGTTTTGCTGTACATCATCTATGTTTGTGTGAATTTAAAATCCATAATGCAATTCAAAAACAGAAGAAGAGGTGGGGAGGGAAGTGGGGGACTGTTATAGTTCTTGTACCTGTCAGATCTTTCCTGTTTTGCTATTCATGGCAGAAGTCTACTCATCCCTACAGATGGCATGGCCGCCCTGTCCAAGCCTAAACAGACCCATTTGTGTCCTCCCGGGTCTGAAAGTCTCTCATGCCTAAAGTTCGGATATTCCTGAGCCATTTTAGCCATTATGAAGACAGGCGCATTCCTCATTTGCCAGCTCACCAGTAAGCAGAAGACATGATCAATGTCTATCACTGTTAGCTTTAACTGTCTTCTCTCAGCACCTTCTCCCTATAGGTTTCAGGAGATGCAAAGTTAGAAGGGCAATCACATTCCCCATACAGTCACAGTACACCATTGACTGGCAGGTGATCCAACAAGGAGCCCTGAAAGGTGGTGCATCTCCCACCTTTAAGCAACCCATTCTTTAAGTGATATGAATGGCACGTCAGTTAAATGCAGGAAGCATTTATCTTTCTTCTCTTTAGCCCCTTTGCAACCTCAGACACATATATTTTAAAATAGTAACCTTCTCAACTGCTATGAAAGAGAACAATCTGTCTTTATGGTCCCCAAATCAGAAGTTGGACATGTTAAACTTCTTTTGAACACTCTTAAAAAACATTCAGCCTTGACTTGTAATAGGAATCCTCTCAGAGTATAATAAAAATCAGGAGTACAAACTCTTCATTCATACCTGAACAGCAATTTGCCACATTTTAATATCACAACTAAAAGTGCACCTGATGAATATATAAATACTGCAATCTCATGACTACAATTATTACAGTTGGGGTGGACTTCAATGAAACTGAAACCTGGGTCTTTGCCAGTATTTACATGGAAGAGCTTAGTATCATCCATTCTGTGAGCAAGGTGGACATTTAATACAGCCAGAACTTCTGAAATACTCATACTTCTTCAGCATTCTGTTGATATCCTCCAAACTGAAGCACTTCAAAGCTCTTTTTAAGCTTTCTAAGCATCCTTCTTTACCTTTGCATGTTTTTAAAACAAAGAACGTTACCAGCTAAATCCTTATAAATGTAGATTTGTTAGAAGTGTAAACTGGGATTTATTAATGCATCAAAACCAAACATTAATTCTCACAGTCTTGCCCCAGTTACAAAGCACACCTTTCTTGCAAACTCCTCTTTTAGCTGGCCAAATCGCTTCTTTAGTAACAACACTAAAGGAGCCTGTAGATAGCTTCTTCACAAATCCCAGAGGCCTGGGCCTCCCTTTCCAATCCTACCCCTCTCACTTTGGTGAAAGACTTGACCAGCAAGCTCCTATTCCTCATATGGAACAGACAGGATACCACCCCCTTTGCTTACCTGAATTGGACACAAATTAGCAAGGTTTTATGAACTAGCACCTTGTAGCATCACTGCAAATTCCACTGGTCTGTATTTGAACTGCTAAGTATAGGAAAAGGCTTTTGGTAAAGATTTTCTCAGATGCCACACAAGTATCATTGTGTCACTGCAACTTTTTTTACATCCTAAGTCAACACTCACTATAAAGTAAGGAGGCATCATTATGGTCACTACCAGCGAAACTATCAAGACGAAGTCTGAAGCACAGCAGTTTTTCCTCAGTTGCTAGAGAAGAGAGTTATGCAGAATTGCTTCCCCTTGAGGGTAATTTTTTCATGGAAAAAAACAGGAGGGGAAGATGGCACCATATGACATGGCTTAACGTTGAGTTAGAGGAATTTCTAACAGCTTCCTTTCAAGCTATACTTGAGATTCTGTATTCAAAAAAAAGTATCTTTAGCCTGCTATACTTTACATTTTACCAATAAATTCTGAACTAAAACTTTGAAAAGATCTGAATTATTCTACTGTTACCATGAAAGCATCTTAACTCCTGCAGGTGAGCCAACACTCACATTCCTATTGTGCTTATCATTAATACTAATCTGCATATTAAATAAAAAGGTATACTGAAGACAGTTTCCTAAGAAGTTCACTGACTTTTCCCTTTGCCACTCCTAGCAGCCCAGAGACACATTTCCATTCTTTGTGAGTATGTAAGTGTTTCAATAATTTAGCATGTTGCTAATAAGAGAGGACGGGGTCAACATAAAGTCCTTAAATATGTGGCTGCAATATAACATCTCTTGTACACAATTTTGTTCATAAGCACTTCTCACCTTTGTTGAGCTCTCTGCAGCACAGAACAGCAATCTGACTACTACATCCGTAGGTAAAAGCACTGTGATATCCCTTGCGTAAACTAATATAGATACATTTCAGAAACACAAATTTCATTGATAGGGAATCAAGTCCAAACTAACAATGTATATCTTATTAAGAAATTTCTGACTATGAGTTTGACTCAATTTTATCTGTCAGTTACATTTATAACCCTCAGGTTAGAGATTTGAGGATAACTGCGCATTAACAAAGGGCTGAAAAACCTTTGGTTTTGCTGGTGCTAGCATTGTCTGCAAGCTGAACAAACAGCTGCATTCATTTACCTAGTAAAGAATGCCTTTGCAATCAACTGGAAAGGTGGTCAAAACTGTCATAGAAGTTTCTTCTATGGAAATAAGGTTACATGTCACAAATTGTAGGACCAATCTACAAAATGTTTTGAGCATATGCACATACAAAATATTTTTAAAGTGAAATTAAGTTTCCAAAGCATATCAGTTGCATGAGTGCGTATCAAGATTCAAGACTATCAGGTTAAAAGGCACCAAGCTACCTTGATTATATCCAGTATATTAACAAAGAACTACCGTCCCATCTTTTTACTACCTCTTCATGCAAAGATTGAAACTGTGCACCACAGAGCACCAATTACAGAAACAAGTATCACATCTTTCAAACTATGTATTAAGCTTCATCAAGGCTTGACTTTTGGTCACTGTGCAATTGGTGTACATTAGTTTTGCAAACGGGTATGTGAAAGCTGTGCATTTAACAACGAATGCATGACTGGTTGGTCAGGAAATCAAAGAGATTCACTAATATAAAGATATGAGAACCTGCTCTGATAAACTTTGTTTCCAGCTCTTCAAGTGTCTTTAGCATGTTCATCTTCTCAGGTGTTTGAAGCAGTCTTAGATGTACAAATAAAAAGGAGCCCTGAACAAAATGTTTACCCCCCAACTACAGACTTTTGAAACCTGAGAACACTACTAAGACCAGCAGAGGAAAATTCACTTAACTCTCTTTAAAGACTGTCTTCATTCCTTTCTGCCTTCTCTCCGTGTTCACCTAAATTTCTTATGGACTTGCAAGGAAAAGTGACAACACATTTGGCCTCCTGATTCTCAGGCACCTAAAGGACTGCTTATACAACCTCATACATGTTGCTTTCCTAGGAGTACAGCTCTTCCTGCTGTGGACGGTAAGCTTGCTGTAAGCATCACAATCTTTCTGGTGACTCCAAATCCTTCGTCACAGCCTGATCAGGCTGGAGATTTTTCTGCCTTCCTCAGCAAACCAGAATCCCACTGGATATAAGATACGTAAAATTGACCTTCTCAGGTAACCAGTGGATGAAAAAGTACAATAAGAGACCTACTTCTTCAATAATTCAGAATAGAAACAGCTTATAAAAAGGCCATATCTGAGAAAGATGGGGAATAGGTCTGTAGCTTTGAATGTTCAGCCCTTTCAGTTGTGAGGGGCAGGAGAACGATCATAGACTTGATGCTGGTAGCAAGGCTGAGGAAAAGGAGAAAGTTATGCTGGCTCTGTGTGATGCCATATCCATACAGCAAGGATGACCCGCACTGAGCACACTACTGTCAGGTAGCTGATGGATTAACTACTTATTATTGTCAGAATCTTTTGTTTTCCCAACTTCCACTTTTCAAAATCAATTAGTTGAAAATAATTAATTAATGTTTCTGATAAACTAAACATCTTCAACCTTAACTCACTTGACAGAAGTTTGTTTTCTACCCACTGTATTTTCAAAGCGCATCAAGAAAGAAGTAATAAAACCTTTGAATGTACACGGGAATGATCTCTTTCAGTGCCAGATTTTAAGTAAAAATGGATGAATATGGCCATCTTGATCATAAGGCCAAGTAAAAATGAATGAATGTGGCCACCTTGATCACAACGCCATGCAGAAAACTACCACTGTTAGTTTGTTCAAAACCTCTGAAGCATCTATCAAATTATGGTCACACTCTGCAAGAGAATACATGCATACAAGTTACTGAAAAGCATGATGACACCAGCAGTTAGAAAGACAAACACAAACACGTTCTATCAAGTGGCGTGCATCATCATCTTTTTTAAGAGATACTGTCCAGATCTTTTTTTACTATCATGCCTGCCTTTGACCTCCACAACACGACAGAATTACTTTTGCTCTTTTACTTTCTCCACCACTATCACAATATGAGACTATATTTCCTTTCTCGTGTTCTGTCCTGTCCTGATAAATACTCTACACTGTAATGGGGTCACTAATTCAACCCACCCTCACATGGTTAGCACGCTTAAGTATGTTTATATTGAGAGACTGCATTGGTAAGCTCCAGGTCCCCAAAAAGCACATACAAAGCTAGCATCTTTACAATGATTTACTGAAAACAGCAGCTCGTTTTAATAAAACCATCCCAAAACATAAAATTGATTGAACCAACTGCTGTGCAGGGCATACACAACAGCTGATCAAAATCATTCAAGATTTTTATTCCTATAGAATATCTCCAGAGCTTGTAGAGTTTTTACTACTTTATTACTTCAGTTCTGATACACAACTCACTTAGGCAAGCAGAAAAATTAAGTCTGACTGGTATTTGTTCTGATATTTTTAACCAGAAATTTAGATAAACTCAAAATAATCTCACACGAAAAACCAAAATAAAAGCCAAAGATACTTGAAAATCACCAGCAGTTTTCATATTGTAAAGACTTTTATCTTCCCAATTATCACTCTTCAAATGATACAGCACGCCTTGACTAATTGTATCCCAGAGAAGCTCCAAAACACACCATACAGATTACTCTAAAGGGCACATTTCTTCCAGTTCAAAGTTTTAATGGATAGATTTATAATAGCATTTTAATATAAAAAAAGACTACTGTGCTTTTAAAAGGCAGCAAAAGATGAAAACTTTTTCCAAACTGAAAAGATATCATTGCTAACTTTACCATCCTTATACAAAATATCACCAATAAGAGTTTATCTATTTTGTTGAGCCTAACAAAAAGTTCACCTTTTCAGAGTGTGCTACACGAAGCTTTGCTTGCCTTTTATATAGTAAAGTAATTTTATGGTATTGTGTCACAATGAAGGACAAAGATAAGCCAACTGTTTAGATTCCTCTCCTTTATGTTGTGGCTTTGATCACTAACAATGCTGCGTGAACAGCCAACAGAAGGCTGACATTTCATAAAATATGCAGTGATAAAAACTAATACTGTAGCATCTGGGAGCGATATATAAAATGCAGAAATACACCTAATAACTGTGATCTTAAATTACAAGTTACTAAAAGCTAAATAAACAGCATACCTAAAAGAAAGAGAAAGATTAAGACAGGATTTTTGTGCTTCTACTCCTAAAAACAAATTTAAAAAAATTAATCCAAGACATGCTATCTATTATTCTTAACAATTCCTCTGGTTCCCTTGGATCTTAAAAGCAGCCTTGTAGAAGAGTGCTTTTTTGCCGTATCGTTAGGTATCAGCAAAAGCTAAACACATTATAAGCCTTCTTTGTGCTGTATTAACGCTCTAATGCTTTGTGAAGTCCCCTTTATTGTCTCTTTTAAAACATCAATCACACAAAATACATATAAAACCTGGTGACTGACTCTTCACTGTTATGGGAAAAGCTGAAGCTCTATGACGACCAAAATAAGTAAAAATCCTTCCAATAAGCTGCATAAATTAAGTAAAACTCAGAGTAGAAACTACATTATTTTCATTTATTTACCTTAAGAACATTAAGAACATACAAGACAGGCCACATAAAATGGAGGATTACATCCTAGAAAGCAGTGAATCCCTAAAGAACTTACAAGTCATAGTAAATAACCAACTGCTTTTTTTGCTCTTACTATGTTGCTGTAGCTAAGAAGCTAAAAACAATCCCTGGGTGCATTACAGGGAAATATATGGTAGTACTAAGGACCTGAAATTATCTGCACATATGGCATCACTGCAATGCCATAACCAGGCCTAGTATCTTTAATTTAAAAGAAAGTTGAAATTAGAAGGGCCCAAAAAGCAGTTACAAGGATTACAATCAGGAAAACCTTCTTGTTATTATGTGTGTGAGAGAGAGATATAAGATCACTATATTTACTTTATTTATTTTAAGATTAGAGGTGATGTGATTGAGGTCTACATATTACTACATGTGGAAAAGATGTAATAGTCAATAACTCTCTAATCAAGCATAGAAAAGGATAGTAAGATACAATTATTGAAAAACAAAATCAGACAAATTCGGTCAAGAAATACCTCATCTTAATTATTACATCAGGTTAGCTAGGGACATAATGCATCTCCTTTTGTATCTTAAATATCAAGCTAAAGGTGAAGTAATGATTGTAATTAAAAAAAAAAGTATTAAAGCTTTACCTTGTATTATGTCAAAGGTGGAATGGCTAAATAATCAAAATGATTCTCCTGCACTGAAAGCAGTTTAATATTAAAGAAACCGCAATACACAATTAACTTTAAAAGACAGTTTTACAGACCAACTCAGTTCTCATTTATGATTCCATGGGTCATACTTTTCTCCAATTACTCAATATGAAAAAATTACTTGATCTAATGTAACATTAAAATAATTTCAGGAAAGGGTGCAAGTATATTATCTATCTTAACAAGAATACATCATCGAGAAACAAAGAAAGAGTGAGCTATGTGGTGCAATAGGTTAATCAACCACTGGTCATCCACAGGTCTACGTAACATTAATGTGAAGTTGAAACAATTAAACAAAAATCAAAGCTAAAGTAATTGTCCCAAATAATCTGAATATAATGGTGCAACACCTGCTTATGGCACCATAAAATGGGTAGGACTTCCTCAGCATAGTTATGAGATCTAGAAAAATGCCTAAAGACCTAATCTTACCAAGGAAAACATTACGAACTCAGCTTTTTAGTAACAGGCCCTCATTTAGTAGTAGGGGAGAAGGAATCACGTATCAGATGAAAAGGAATGCAAAAGAAAATCCTGAAGAACCGTGAAGCGTATTTTCTGTCTGAAAAACCCATAACAGTTTAAGTACGTGGGAGGCAATTGTCCTCGTGCTTGTAATTAGAGTCCGAATTTAGGGATTTCACTGCTTAATGCACACCCACCCGCCTGTTACTCTTACCAAGGTTTTTTATGTCACTTAATGGAGATGAATACGCTTTTCCCACCTTGTATTTACATCAAGGCTGTTTAGTTTTTTTAGGTTGCTATAATAGGTTAAACAGCAGTCTCAACATCACTCTTCATCTCCCACTGGACAACGAATGGCATTATAAGACTGAGAATAGATGAAGGCATATTTACATTCATAATGTTCTTGACTATAACATTTATGTAAATTATGATTTTACGTTTGCAAATACTATAATTCTCAGTTTCAATGAATACTTTACTATTCTTTCATCATTAACTTCCTATGTACATTACATGGAGAGAAAACACCAATGAAAAATAAAGAAACTAAGTGCTGTGATCAGAGAGGTACAGATCTTCTGTAAAAGGAAAAAATGCTTTGTTTCTAAATCCATCTTACCCCTGCAGCCCTGGACAGGGTGCTGGACTACACCTCACTGCTCATTCGGAGTGCATAAAACCTACAGAGGTTTGTAAGAAGGTAACAAAAACCATATTTCACATTGATGGCTTATATTTTAACCCCACCAAAATCAAACAACTGCATTGCTGATGAAAATGAAATTTTTTCCCCATCTGTATAAATAATGTTTTTTCTATTCATTGACAAAACGCCATGGAAACACTATGTTAATTACAGAACTGCATGTAGAGCTTGGGAACATGTTTACAGATGTTACACAAGAATGAAAAACTCCAAAATACCAATTTTCATTAACTAAGCTATCGCTCCAAATGGATAGAATGATTTTTAAAGATTCTCAGAGTGGAAAATGAACTTTTCATTTAAGAAGAATATTCACCTCTCATACCCATCTTAACACATATACACTTACACACAAAAACTGTGCATTTCTATGTACGCTTTGTTGGGATTTTTCTGTGATGGTCAGCTAAGTATTTCCTTCAATCTTTTAACATGTAAATCTAACTCAAAAAATCTACACTTCCAGAATGAAAAACTGTCAAATCAAATTGGACCAAATATTCTGAATTATTTTGAAGTGAGGAACTTTTTTTTGTGTTTTGGTAAGAGCTTAGTATGACATTTTCAGACTGTAAATGCATATATATATAATGAAACAGCTCTCAAACTACCACAGTCTCAGATACATACGTTATTTTTAAAGAGGTGATTCCCTGATACCTGAGAACCAGTATGTGAATGAAGAAATGTTACTCATCTTAAGGAAGCAAAATTGGGCATGTAAGATGAGTCAGGTCAGCCCTGCGTATAATGAAATTGCTGCTTATGTATGTTGTTTATCAAGTTATTCAACACGTAATCATTAGGAGACTCAACTTGAAATGCAAGGACTGTGTATACATTCAAAGAGAAACTCTTTAAAAGAACAGTGACTTTTCCGGTCACTCTTACCTTTTCACCATGTAATAAAAATGAATCTAAAAGGACTTCAAGTTTATGTTCCAGTGTGGCAAGTGGACAATGTATGGACTCGGATGATGACCCAAACCGTCAAACTGTGTCTTCCATTAAGTATCACTTCCCTTTCCACAATTACTTGAACCGATTTATTTTCTGTGTAAAGCACTAAATTTCCTAAGTTTCTGCTGAATGCCTAGCAAAAGGGAAGTCAGTAGGGGTATCACTGCTGCACCGGTGAGAATTATGGCTACCAAACAGGAATTCCTTCCTCTCAGCACTCTACAAATACTGTGAAAAGGGACAGTTATTTTGTGGGACTTTTAATAGCAAAACCATCAGGGAAGTTGAGAAGACCTTCCCAAACTGACAGAGTTTGTTTGCACAGGAAACAGTGAAGTCAATCTAATACCAATCCCTAATATTTGCTGCAGGGAAAATACTGAAACCTTAAACTAACCTCAACGTTAATTAAAAAACAAGATGCTGAAAACTATTTGAATACTGCCAAAGTCTTGTATACAGCTTTTACCACAATTCTTCAACGAAGTCTGCACATGAATTCTTCTGTGTTTCAGGTTCTTGCACTTTAAGTTTGCCCATTAATGATATATTCAAGAAAGCATTACGTCAGAAGAGTAGTATCAGGTAAGTTACAAAAACTACATTGGTGAAATTTTCTTTTCAAAGAATCTGGGACCATAAGGCAGATCCCTATGTAGAGTAATAATAAACTCATGTCATCAATGAAGAAACTTGCTGAATATTAGAACTTTCTTTTTGATATGAAATAATTCATCCTTTCAATGATGTGTTATAATATATTATCTTTTGGAATGAGAGAAAGATTTTGTATGAGAACGTTTTTATATTTATGCTAGTCTATTACATTTCTTTGCTAAAAACTAAACATTGAAGTAAAATGAAAACATGATTGTTTCGCCCCAAAACACTACAAATCCATGCAACTTCCATATCTATAGCTTTCATGCACAAAAATAACCACAAATTCATTCAACATTTACATTTCATTCATCAAAATGCATTTAATCTATGAAATGAATATAGATACATAACTAGTTGGTCACTATTCATCTAGTTGGTCACCATTCATCTGGAGCAAAGTTTCACACTATAAAATATCCTCAACTGGAGCACTAAATCCTGATTAGCAATAACTAGATGCTGATTCACAACTTAAACATTTTATTCATTTCCCTTGCTTTTGTCAAAACTTACATTCACAAAGTAAATGCCCTTTTAAAAGTTTTAAAGCCAAAATCCAATAGAACATACTGTACGACTTTTCTGCTTGTTAAAAAAAACCCAAAACCAAAACCGAACCTCCACTAAATTCCTGTTTATTTCAAGTATTAGTATCCACACTGAGAAAACTCAGTAATAGTTTAAAAGTTCAGAAAAGTACTCTTGTATTTGCTTTAAGTTAAATACCTTCCAAGTCTGAGTCTAAATGACCAAAAAGGAAACTAAGTACAATCTGTGCTTTCAAGAGCAATGTGTAATTAAGGTCTCCCTACCATTTACTCAGGGAAGAAATACTGTTGCTTCTGGATTTTAAATTCATTAAAATCACTTCCCTGTCAGATGGTATGAGTGTCTGCAAGCAAGAGTGTCTTGATCTACTTTCTGTTGTTACATTTTATGGAAAGAATACATTCACCTAAAGAGATGAGCATTTTCTTCCTTTCGTCCCCTCTACTCCCCTCTTCCCTCCGCCAAATGCAGTTATGTGAAAATGACAACTTTCTTGGCTCCAGCTCGGATCCCACTATAGAGTGTATTTCTGGGATTTTAAAATAACCTAGATTAATGTCCCAAGACAAAGTTTGAACAACATTTATAATATAGAGAAATTCTTGCAACTGATCTACAACTCCCTTGCAAAAGAAGAGAAATAAGGCAAGTTTCAAGAAACAAGCAACCTTCTAATTGTGCTTTTATATGACCTCAATATTGCAAGGCATGCATGCTTCTGAACAATAATAAAACAACATTCATCCATTTATCCCAAATCTAATTCAACCATTTGTACCAGAATCAATGCTTATTAAATTAATGCTTATTAGAGAAGATCTTACAGGATCAGACACATAACATTGAGAAAAATACTGCAAAGTGGATGGCAAAATTTTAATCCTCCTTTAAAAACCGTAAATCTGTAGAAACATTATATTCTCAAAGAAAGTCTTTAATATGAAGTCATGTACTTGTACATCACTCAGTGCAACCTTTAATAAAACCACATGAAGTTGCTCAGAAGGTTCTGAGTTCTATAAAGTTCCACATTATTTAAATATGATAGAACACTGATAATAAATAATAACTTATGACCATCATGGCTCCTATTATCTCAAAGAAATGTTTGAAGTTATATATTTAATATATGAGTTCATTGAATAAATAGCACTCAGCAATGTGCAGAAGGTCTTAAATTAGTAGGCAGTTGGTCATCACTGTCATTTTAATTCGGCTTTATTCGCTTGTTTTCCATCTAATTACAAATGCTGGCCAGTCACATCAACAGTAAGCAATGCTGCTACTTGCATTGGAGATGCAGTCCCTAATACTGGACTCCAACTGCACACTGGTACTTGTCAGTATCATTCAGAACATGTTCAGTCATTAAAACCAGTATAACTTAAGAGTAAAATGTACTAAAATCCTGTGAACTTCCTTAAGAATTTGTCCTAGAAGCAAAGCATTCTGTAAGTCCCACAGTATTTCTTGGGGAGGAGGAGAAGGAAAAGAAAAAGAGTCAAGGATAGCCATGAAATAGCATCCCTTCCCCTTCAAGGGAAGTTGCAGCCAGTTTTTTAGAAATGTTCTTTGCCTTAAAACTTTACTGCAACATTATCACAGTTTTGAACACATGAGAGACAACTGCCTGTGATGGTCACATCTATAGTAAGAGGGTCACTTCAAATGCTCCAAAATATTATTACAATCTTGTGTCTAAATACACACCACTGGTAATCCAACAGTTTCTCCCCCCATGGTTTTCTTGACACAGAAACACTTAAGGCTGCCACTTCTAATCCTTTAAGAACAGCTTTAACAAATTCTTGCTTAACAAATTCTGATCAACATTTACGATCACCTAAATTAGCAGTCATCTCTTACTAAAAAAACCCACAAATAACAGTCTTCTGACTGGGTTCAAGCAATACCACTTGTTACCAGTGCGATGCTTCTGAAAATGTTTGAAAGTCATCAAAAGGCAGAAAAGAAGACATAAAATGAAACTATGTGAGAGACATATAGTAAGCAGGTAATAACAAAGGCAAGATGTTGCTGTCCTCAAGTAGAACCATAGACTGCTTTGGGTTGGAAAGGACATCTAAAAATCACCTAGTCCAACTCCCCTGCTATGGGCAGGGACATCTTCCATTAGATCAGGTTGCTCAAAGCCCCATCCTAGCCTTGAACACTTCCAGGGATGGGGCATCCACAACTTCTCTGGGCAACCTGTTCCAGTGTCTCACCACCCTTATCGTAAAGAATGTCTTCCTTATATCTCACCTAAACATATCCTCTCAGTTTAAAACCGTTACCCCTTGTCCTATCCCTACAGGCCCTGGCAAAAAGTCTCCCTCCATCTTTCTTCTAAGCCTCCTTTATGTATTGAAAGGTGGCAGTAAGGTCTTCCTTAGTACTGGGATTTCCAACTAGTGAGGCTGGTTTCCTGGTTAAAATGGAAACGAACTATAAAGCAGGCACCAAGTACAATGTAAAAAGCTCTGCCAGACCTGGCTGGATTCTGTCCAAGGCCAGCTCAAGCTTCAGAGCCACACTGCCCAAAAGGAAGCTCAGGATGCAAGTGGGGCAGCCTGCCGGGGGCAGGGGCAAGGGACATGTGGCGGACAAAGATCACTGCCAGAAGCGACTTGAACTAAGAAGTATGTGAAGCAGTACCAATTTTGTCCAGTGAGGACCAGCTACAGAAAGTGGGTAAATCCTGACATGGTACCAAGAGAGAAGAAAGGATGTCTAAAGAGAATGGGCTAATAACACACAGTAGTGCTACCCTTCACCAGGACAATCTAACAGCTACTGAAAATAAAGCTATGGGAATTACTAGTCCTGAGGTGATATTACGTACCCTTGTGGGGAACTGATGTAACTTGATTTTTGGTGCTTTGCAAAATAACTCTCGATCCTGGACCTGTTCTTCCATCCTTTGAAGCTGCGTGTCCTGCAAGTTTTGCTACAACTGAGAAGAAAGTCCTTAGCTTATGGATCTCTCTCTTTATAGCCGACCTCTGCATTATGGCCATAAATTAAATATAGGCGCATGGACCACCTACACTACAGGATCAGCAGCAACAGAAACATTGCAATGAATGTGTGGGGTTTTTTTTTTTGAAAGACTTAAAATGTCCTGCTCATACAGCTGTGTGATGACCTCTATGAGCTGTGTAACAGTGTAACAAATGGGCAATTTAGTTGCTCCACAAACCACAGATTATTGTAGTGTTTAAGAAAAGATGCCATCTGTAACATGATTGCAAGTCACCAGATAGCGCTTTTTAGACTGCTATAGAAGTTTATTTGAACTTAAAGGAAGTAACTGACAAATTATAAAATGCCACCTATTCTAGAGCCTGTAAGAAAATACATAAAATCACTTAAAGATTTCTTTTTAGAAAGTACCGCATTTCAAATTATAACCACTTTCTGCAGTATTTAATTATCTATCTCCTCTGAAAAATACAGTTCATGTTTCCTGATGTTTCATAACCCAATTTATAAAATGAAGACTTTAGAGCCAGGCTATGAGCCAACAATTACCAACTATTATATGGGATTTAATTACTCCTTAAGTCAAAGGAACTACGTTTAAATCTATATAGTACTTTGGTTTCCTTATACATTATTTCAGTAGTGAAACTTGTTTGACCGGTTTCATTATTATGTCAACATAAAGAAATCTGAAACGCAAGAAACTGGGAAACGTTAAGTGAAACTCCAGCCTTGGGGAAGACTGGAAAAATTTCAAGCAGAGGGAAATACAGGAAAACAAATAACTGGCATTTAAAAATATTTTGTCTTCAGAGAAATTATTGGTCTTAAATATAGGTTTAACAAATTAGGAATAATAAGTGAAACACATGAAATGTACATTAGTACTTTCCAGCCAATGAATTCTTAACATAATTTAATTTAAAGTCCAAAAAATCTACAGCATACCAGTCCTGAAACAACTGCGTCAAGCTTACTATGAAGCAAGAGCATGGATATATAATTTTAAAACAATTATACATGTCTGAAATATTAGGGTTCCTAAAAAATGTCACTTGCAATGTTCTTTTCTAAAGCAATATTCATTGCTTTCCTTCATGAAATTTCTATTTTCTTGTTTTCCTAAGAAGAGCTGTAAGAGAGGCAAAAAGGCCAAGGACAGAAGAGATTCACCATTCAGCAAATGGGGGATGGGGAAAGAAAACAGGTGCATTTTGGCAGTCTATTTTAATCATGAAGACAGAGCAGGCAACTTCATTTTTCTTTCTTCCCTTCTCATTTTCACTCAGCAGCCAACAAGAAGCAGCAGATCTATTGATTATATGCATACTAAGTTATTGCATGGGTAAGTAAAATCAAGATATGAAATGGAAGGTAAGAGCAGCAGCCACAGCTTTGAGTTTGCATCTCAAGTATCAGACTTGCCCATAGCCTGGTCTACCACTGAACAAGCATAATACCTACTTTGCAAATGAAAGATATCTGGCAGGTTACATGGAAACCCCTGCTGCCCGAAGCTAGTCTTCTTCACTGGTCTGAATGCTGCCTCCAACACTTGGAGCGAGAGAGGAGGGAAGCATTACGCTACCGAATTTGGCTCGCTCTGAACTCACCGTGGGGTAGAAGCCAACTTTGTCAAAAGCCATAATACTTAAAGAAAGATCTCCCAGGCTTGTTCATGAGTATATAAATCTTGTCTTATATTAAATGTACATTGAGCTAACCAGAATATTCAAAAGCTGCTATAGCAATTTTCAACAACAATTTTAACTAGTTTTTGAAAAGACACATATTGTCTAGTAATACAAAAAAGCTATTTTTATTAGTTTTTCTAAGTAACAAAATAAAAAGACATTCCCAAAATTATGTAGATCAATACAGTGAGTTCATTATAATTATTTACTATAGCATTATTATGTCATTTTTTAATTTCACAAAGTCGGATGCAGTGAAAAATGATCTTGATATAGCATATAATAAGCAATCTAAACACTTGAAAATGTTGAAATCGTATAACCGCACATGCACACACAAAGAGTAAGTCACCAAAAGCACAAGTCTTTACTTTTGAACTCTTTTTGACAGTTCCCAAATTCAGGCACACATCCAGAAGAACTTTCTGCCCCACGTCTGGTCAGTGAAGAAATTGAGGTTAACCTTTAATTTTTAATGTCACCTGCAGCCAGTGACTGCTTTTTCTAATGCAAGTGACAGATAAACAGCAAAACACTCCCAAGATGATACACAAAGCACCACACACCATAAGTGCATTTTTATTTTTATACCAACTCAATTTCTCAAATGGATAACCAATGTTCCTACTAATTTACATTAAGAATTGAGTGAGGCATGAAAATTGTTCTGATGCATAGGCTCTATTCCTTTAATGTACTGTATAGTGTTCTGTACTTCATTGCAACACTGGAAAAAACTACCTACACTTAAAACATACAGAAACTATACATAAAAAAACTCAAGCACACATATGTCTTAAAAAAATCACTGCAGAAAGGGTTTTAAATTATCCAGAGCAGTATGAAGGAAAGATAACTAATTAAAGTCAGTAAAAGCAAAAAACTGTTCCTGTTAAAATGAGTTTCCTGACCTTTAATCTCTTGAACTGGTGTTTTCCTGTAGACCAATACTAGAACTCTGTATCTACATTGCCAGCATTTCAACTTCCTAACTCCTTTATAGTATTAAATAGTATCACCTTAACATTTGCAAGGTAATTCCAAACTAAACAGAGGGAATATAGCAAATTGAGGTAATATAATCTAGCTATTTAAGGCAAAACTGGCAAGTCTTTAACAGCAAACACTGTATCATTACTAAACACTGCCATGTTGTTAATGTAAGGAGAGTTTTGAATTAGACAGTGAATTGCCCCTCCAGGTCAGGACTTAGGGCATATTATGGGAGAAAGCAAGGAAAAGCTCCCACTGACATGGTCTATGTTTCACCAGTTCTGTGGAAAGCAGACTTCAATACAGTTATTCGTCACTTTTAAAACCAAATACTACACTCAATATTTTCACTTGTCTTTTAAAATTTAACGTAGTAAAGTGGGGAGAAAAGCACCTATGTTTGTAAAATAAGACAGTTTTTTTACAGAAAGGGTATTTAAAATAGTTTTTGGACAACTACAGGGAAGACATCACAAACGTCATTTTTATAAATGCTAAATGTGTAACTATGACATTAATGAAAATGAGGCAAACTCAAGTTTGTTTTTTTTAAAAAAAAAACATAGAAAAATTAACTCGCATAGCGGCAGGCGCTCAAACACAGAGGAGACAGTTGTCCTTAGAATAATATTCTCCGCACACAACAGTCAAGTAGCGTTGCGATAAGGACCAGCCACCAGCAGCAATGAGAAAGCTGGAGTAGCAGTCCCGATACCAGACTTCTGGAATTGACCTTTGGATGGAGAATAAAGATGCTTGATGAAAAAAAGCTAAAAACATTTTTAATCTTTAGTTTGACCTAAAGGGATTCAAGTGACCAATGGCACTGGATTTCTTCTGGAAATTTCCATATAACAAAAAGTCAAGTGACTGAAACCAGTATTTTTTTTCAAGTCAAATAAGTATTTCACATAATCATCTAACAGGGGAGATGGAAACAGCATGTAAGATAAGTCCATGTGGTTCAATTTATTTCTTTTTAAGATGACAATAATGGTAGAGAGACAACTCTAACAACTTGAGCATTATTCAATCTGAAATTTGTATCAACATGCAATTCTTGGCTATTTCTCAGCATTATTTTCAATTCCTCCTCCTGTGACTGAACTTCTTAAAAACATGTATTTTACAAATTTCAGTAACTTGATATTGTTAGATGCATTTTCTAGAAATTAGTTAATTCATTATTAATAAGACCAAAAAAATTGTACAGGGTTCAATAGCACACTACAGCTGGTTATAAACAGACTAAAAATGTTGAAGGCTATGGTTCTAAGAAAAATTTAACAAATCGAATTCCAGCAACTGATCAGCCATCTATATTTTATTAACTCTCTTTTAACTGTTCAAAAATGCACTTCTAAATGAAGAAAAAAATTTTTTTAAAAAAATCTCTCTTCAAAACATGTTTATGCAGAACTTTTCAATTACCGTGAGATAAACTCTATTCACATAACGATGGGATACATTGCTATTTAAAAATAATTTTTCCTATTAAAAATATACAAAGCTGATAGTGTTGAATTGGAAACAGCATCTTCTCTTTTTGAAAAGTTGGTACTTTACTCTGTTTCTACAGTGTTTCCATCAGAAAACCTAAGAACACAGCCATCTAGACACATTTTCAAAAAAAAAAAAAATCCTAGAAGACACTGATTTTGTACCCAAATAACTCCTGTAATCCGACCACTGTTGTCAAAACAAATTAAATTGCATTTAGAAATAAACTATGAGAAACAATTAAATTTGAAGGAATAAATTTTGGGATTTCTTTTTAAGAAATCAAATTAAATACAATTGTCTACACATGAGTGTATTAAACAGTTCCAACTAAATAGTGGTTTTGGTTTTTTTTAATTTGGATTAGCATCCTAGTTGCAATAAACTAGCATATAAATGTATTTTTATTCTAGAGCATACTTTGAGTTATTAAGCCTGGCATTAAATTTTGTAACAAGATGTAATATATCTAATTCAAGAGGACTTAAGAGTATTCCTGTATTACTTATTAATATGTTAAGTGAATGTTTGGACAATTGATTTCAACTAGGTTTTGTGACTAAAACATGTGACAAAATACAATTTTCAAATTACATAGTCCATTTGTCATAACTACTGCTCTTTCTAATTTCTATAGGTGTTAACAAATTAAGCAAAAAAAGCCACACTGACTAAATAAAGAACAGTAGCCAATTCAGAATTTAAAAGCAACCATCAGCATCATTTATATACAGCCATTAGCAAAGTATCTTTACTGCTTTTCCTTGCTGTTCTGCTTCCCAATTTCCTTCTTTTGCTTTTTATACCCTCCTTCCTGCATTTTCCCCTTAAACAAACCAAAGCCTGCAAATAAAGAACAGTGAATATGTATATCTGCAGAGGACTTACTATAGTGAGACCATAGTCTTGTACTGACGTAATAATGAATAGTAACAAATTTATTGCTCAAGTACCACAACAAGCCAATTCAGTCACAGCTGGATCCAATCAGTGACTGGTTTGCTTAGAAAGATCAATATATTTAACATACTAATCCTGTAAATTCTTACTGAAACAACAGAAACATCCCCAGCTAATGGCTTAAATAATGTTTATGTAGGAAAAGAAATAGAAAATATTACTCCATATAAGGTTTGAAAACAGAGATGATAATGTATTTCATACCAGTGCAGCACAATGATTTTCACATTATTCATGCAGTTGTGATAGTAGTTTGCAACAAGTTACACTGTAGAACGGTCTCTATCCCTGCGTTGATGCCGAGTTATAAATGAGTCGAATAGAGTATGGAGAATGGGAAAAGCATGTCTCCCCATTTAAGCATTTGGACTAGCTGAAATCAAAAGACAGACTTACTGTGAATATGAAGAAAATTTTATCAGTGGAAATGAAAAAAATGAAGATATAAATTACTGAAATAATTTACAAAACAGAATATAGGATTGTTAAGATTTGTGTAATACGACACAAGATATAAAGATTATTTTTCTTGAAAATTAAGAGAGAAAGTAACTTGATTACATGAATTAGAGAGTATCAGCAAACAGAAACAGGAAAGAAACTGCCTGTATTTTAGCAAAGGTGATGACATCCTCATGTAGACTGCTCACTTTGTCTGAAGGATCCACACTAGACATTTCTGGAACCTATATGGGGACTACATAAATCAATACCATGGCAAAGGCAGACCATCTGCCAGACTTCTTGAACATTATTTACAGAAAACAGTCTTCAAAATATGAATAAAAAGCTTTCCTTACTTGTGCAGATGCCTGCATACCCACATAGGTTGGAGGAAAGCAAGAGTTCGGTATCATATCATATGCTAGTAGAAGGTTCCTAACAACTAGAGTTACTCCAATGTTGAAAGAAGTAGTTATTGGGAAGAAAATGCAGATAATTTAACTTCAACTTCTAGTTGGAATAGTTTAGGAAAGCTACATTTTGCAGCTAACATAACAGGCACACTAATACATACTTTCCAAGGGAGTCTTTATGTTTCCCATGGTCCACTAGTCCTAAAACTATGCTCCTGCCTGGAAGACTGAGAACATGAAAACATTCCAATGCTTTGCCACTTGTTCTCAGTACGTCTTACTTCACTATCTCTTCAATATACATCAAAATGACGCCACTTAACAGGGCTGGGGGAGTGGAAGGGAGTGGAAACAAAGAAAAGAAACTAGCTTAATTTTGCTATTCTCTGTTCTTCTTCCCCCAATACTGTTTCCCTCAAAAAGAAATTACATAACTAAAAATGAATGTAGCAAATCATATAAATTACCTTGCTATTTCACGATTTTACTAAATACATTTGATTCTCTTCTCATCAAGATTCAATGGTGTTTCAAAGATCTATGCTGGATCTAAACCTGAACGCTTTTCACAGTCTTTCCATTTAAGTAAGTAAACTTTAGATTACACTTTAATTTTGAATAGCCACGTATTACTTTTTTGACATCTGTCCATCATAACACTGTACCAGAATTAAAAACTAAAAATACTAAAACTGACATCAAGCTATACTGCAAGTATTTTAAGAAGAACAATTTGTTTAAAAACAGAATATGTGGCATGCTTCAAGTATGGAATTTGGTTACTGAAGAGAGTCTAGAAATGTCCCACTTCTGCATTGCTTCTCAGGTATACATATGCACAAAAGAGCATTTTAAGATGCCAGAAGCTGAGTAAGATACATATTTGTATAGGTCTATTAAATCTGTGAATGCAGGAGCTGCTGCATTTCACAGTCTATTATTTATATGACAGAATGAAGATCTGAAAACATGAAATATAGCCTTAAATTATTCACTTATTCTTTTCACAAAAGGAGAAACCGTCAATCTAACACTAAAAGACTTCAAGCATATTTCTAAAGGTTTCATGAAAATTGCCTTATTTATCAAAACTTTATTCCCTCCGTTTGTTCATTAAATACTGTAGCTTTGCATTAAGGTCAAGCAGTGTCAACCAATTACTACTGTTGGAAAAGTCCTACTTCCTTAATACTCAAAGAAACCACAGTATATAGTGAATTATTTTAATAGGCAAACTGAACACTGTTTACCCAAAGTACATTTCAACCATAAAAATGTATTTTAAGGGTTTCTATCAACAATCAATTATAGTACTATTTATTATCACAGCAGCATTAAGCATGATTCTTTGTCTGCTTAAATGCCAGCCTTAAAAAAATACACATCTATTTTAGCATGTTCAGCAATATTCAGCAATTGGTATAAACATTCTGGCTTCTGTCCTTATTCTCTGTTGGTGGGCAAGGGAGCTCGGCTCATACGACAGACCTGAAAAAAAATCCACCCTGCTTTCACTGCTCCTAATTTTACAGTTTTTATTTTAGGGTAAAATTCTCCGTCTTGCAATATACAAGAACAGGTGAACAACAGATGAATGATGTATTTTAAGTGGTTACACACAAATTTATTTAACACCAAAAAAAGGCCACTCACAGCCATCACACCAAATACCAAAGTCACAGTCCTTCAGGATAAAAGGATTTCCGTAAGATATTTTGATGTAACAATTTGGGATAGAGTCCCCGTTGTCCTAATTCAATCTTCTCCCCAACCCATTTTAATGGCCTGCGGTTCAAAAGGCTAGAATGATGATTTTAGTATGTAATCACCTCTACCTTTACACTTCACATAAGCAAAATTTTGGACCTCATGTCCCTTTGGAACTGACCTGTTTACTCCCATTCCACCTAATACATAAGATGTGATGAAAGAACACTTAATTTTCTGATGGTAACCTTTGAAATCTTACTGCTATGAGCCCAACTGTGCCTTTCTGAAGTCACAAAACAAGCAAAACCAGAGAAAATTTCTTCTACACATCCTGTCAGCTTGTCTCACTAGAAAAAAGTTTTCATTTGTGTCCTGTATCAGTGATCAGAGACCTACAATGATACAAGACACACATACCATTGCTAAAAACAAGGAGAGGAAATAACGTAACAAAAGGAATGAAAAAAAACCCCTGAAAAGAGTCATGCTGAAACTTACAGAGGAAGAGAGATGTAACGGAGTAGGATCTGTTGTCTCATTATTTCTAGGAGATCAGAATAAAGAAAATCAAAAGAAGTAGAAAAGAAAAAAAAAAAACAACCAACCAAACTTAGAACAAGCCCTCTCCTGTCCCCCCAGGTGGAATAAGTCCAACCTACAAGTTCCAGTCTACCAGTGAATCCTGAAAAGATTTTAGAAGCAATTATTGCACAACCAAATTTCTAGAAGAAGATACAAGAAGATAAAGAAAAAAATATAGATCCCTTCAAACACATCTGAATTGCTTCACTGGAAGGGTGTTAACTGGCTTCATGGATGAGAGGTAACGGTAGATGTGATACAAACTTGAGATTAGAGATATTTTAAACATGTTCTGCATTGTTGTTGCCAATATAACGAAATACTGTCCAAACATAATCACCATAAGCTGGACACAAAAATGATTGAAATCAGAGAGCGGTTGTTCTTGAAAAGAAATTTTCAAGAGCTCTGTCAAACCAGGTATATATTTCAAATGCATCTCAGAGACATCTGTTTAGATCTGTTTCTATCTGGTATTTTCATAACAATCCTAATGACTCGAAGGCGGTGTGGTTATAAAATCAGCAGATAATACAATGCTGGGAGAAACTAGCAGCACCTCAGAGGACAGGATCTGATTTCCGAATGCTTTTGAAAAATGGGAGATATGGTCAGGAATCAACAAGGTGATTCACTAAAGACAAATCCGAAGTGCTACGTTTAGAAAAGACGCATCATAGACATGAACACAAAATGGACCAGCAATAAAACACTACACAGGGAATCAATGGATAGAGAAGAATACAAATCAAAAGAGTAAATTTTGTGGTACCTTGCAAAAACACATCTCACTGAAATAGGTTGGCAAGCATGTGATGTGTATGTGGGTGGGTGTGTGCACGCATGTACACGCATGCATGTGAAGAGCTGATAATTACTTTTTTCCATCTCTTACTGTGCTTTATACAGTTTTGGATATCATAATTCTTAGAAATATGTAGGCAAACTATGAAAAGTCAGTGGGAGTGTGACTTCTAGGTGTGCTGGGTTATTTCACTTACTGAAGCTTCTCAAGAAAAGGTTTGATCAATGTACTTGATCCCGTTGCAGGAAAGACTGAAAAAGATGGTAATCTGTGGTCTTCCAGGCAATACATTTCTCCAATATCAGTCCACCTGCCACAGCCAACCACAGTAAGAGACTGAAGAAAAAGGAAGGCTGCCTCTGTGTGTCTTCAACAGCATAAGCTCTCTCACTTACCTCCTATCTTCAGATTCCCAAATTCAAAACCATCACATCAACTTCCCTTGCTACCAGAGAGGTGGAGAGATTACTACTCTGTGTAGTCGCTTTTAAATTTCCTCGTCATGAGCCAATACTAGATTGAGCACACCTGTGGGTAACTTTTCCTGTTTTATCATTCTTTGGCTAAAATTACTTAGCATTTCATGTAAGAAAAGTGCATCACTGATAATTTTTATTTTCATGTTACATGTGTGCCCTTAATAGCAGCATGAAAACCTAACGCACAAATAGTACAATTAAAGAAATGATATCCTGAATTGCACAACACGAAAACAACGGGTTTTTAGAAGGCCTCCTTTCCCTGTGCTGGCTTCTTCAGCCATTTCATGGATAGCTCTTAGTAATTCCTTACCTGATGTCCTGTAATAACAATTGAAAATTGTTTGCAAAATGAAAGTGGTATGCTAATCAACAGCTCTTTTGCGAATTAGAGAACTATCTTCAGCTTTATGGGACATGTCATTTCAGTATAGTGGATCAGAAGAAATGGATCTTCTGTACTGATGAAACCACCCTTGTGAGGATACACAAAAAAGCTCTGCTTTTCTAGATCCATCAGCTCTACTGGATAACACTAGCCAGCAGTGGGAGATATGGAGGTGGGTTGTAAGATAAGGAACAGGCTAGAGGCAAGAAGAGCTGTTATAATTATAGCTGGGAACACAGAATTTGTTAAAGGAAGTCTACTGTATAATTACATTTGAAAATTTAGCAAGATGCCCAGAGGCTGGCTTGCAGCTGTCAGGAACTGGTAAAGCTAGAGTTCTCCTCAGGAGGCAACCACTACTGCAGCTAAGCACACCTCCCAGCCAGTTGAGCTGACTTTGATAAGGCAAAGGAATGACTTCAGCTAAAATTAGTAAGATTACACAACACGTGAGATTATACCTATTCTCCGTAAAAAGTGTTCAGAGATTGGGCGTTATTTTAAAGGAAATGATATGTAAATCTGCTGGTTTTGATACTACATTAAATATATTTTTTGAATGAGTGACAACGGTAGTATTTTGTGAATTGCATATTTTATTTAATAACAGTTAAAATTCAGGTGGTTTTTTAAGATATTAATTCATAATCAAATTAACCTCATCTACAGGTTAATATCAGCTTGCATACAAAGTCATAGTTCTCACTTTGGCATATCTGGCCCAATCAAATCAAAATGAATGAGTGAAATGCAGACAGAATGCAAGATTGAAAAAAAAAAAATCTGTATATCTGTTTCTTCCTTGGATGTAGAGCTGAAGTGATATTGCTACTGAGAAACAAACAGTAAACTCCAAACACTTACCCGAAGTGGTAATCTGCAGACAAACTGATCAAGTATGAAATATGATTAAGCCATTTTGGAAAAAAAGGTAGGATTAAACAATTGAAAAAATTGCTCATTTTATATGAAGTTAATGATTCTGCTTAGAAAAGTATATTCTGCTAATTCAAATATTAGCAAATAAAATGCTAAGCATGTTGCAAATTATCACCAACCATAAGTATTACTCGTGTTTATTTAAAACACATCCAGATAAACAATTGAGCAAGAATCATAATGCAGTCATAAATTTGACCATATTTGGAATTTTGGCAGAATTCAAAATTATGTCGTCGTATTATCATCACAAGATAATAAAAAGCTCTAGAAGACAGAGGAGAGACTGCAAGCCTAAAATAAAACTTTATAGTAGAATTATTTCTAAATGCTATGACAGCTGCTTCTTTCATACCAGACTTAGTTTTATAAGAAATTTAAGTATATATGTCTACTTGGCATTATGGACTGTAAGGAGAGAAAACTGAGGGTTATTTCACCTTTAATTAAACCAGCTACTGCTTCCATTTTGAAAAGCTAAAGATTGAAGAAAGTGCTTAAATCCTCAAATAATGTCTAAGTGCTGAAATCGTAAGTACAGGCAGCACATCAACTATTCCACATTTGCTCCATCAGCCTAAAGATATTCTTGTTTGATGCCTCAGTATTATAATCAGTTTAAATACCACAGTTGTTTTTTCTATAGAAAGGTAGAAATATTTTCTAAGTATCATAGGCTTTGCTCACTTAGAAAAATGTTCTCATCTTAAGACTGAATAAAAGGTTCCTTTCTGTGCATGAAGTCTGGCTTTTGCTCAGCGTAACAGGACTGTAACAGGACTGCTTTTTGCTATCTACAACATTTCATTTAAGGAGGGGGGAGGAAAAAAACCTAAGAAATCCGCTATTTTATACAAATTTCACTCTAATTTTCATTGTATGAAGATGGACGTTTGAAGGATGACCATTTCAACAAAAGAGGGGCACCTATTGAACATACAAAGTTGCAGTTTTGTTTGACTTTTACAGATAATTAATCTTTACAATTGAAGTTATTCCTTTCATTCTGAAAGTAAAATACTTTCAGAAAAATTCAAGTCTTTGAAAGACATACAAATTAAGTTTAAGTACTTTTTTAAAAAAGAGAAATTAAAATTCATTTTGAAAGAAACTTCAGGAGCACACTACTGATTTCAGACAATGACCTAGGTTTTATGCAAATATGATTTTTTTCAGGACTGTCTAACTTCAAATACTCTGAGCCTCGGTCAGTTCTAGTTGCACAGATATTGCAAATGTAAAAGAAGAATGTCAGGCTTCATATTGACTTCCTCTACTTCAAGCATAATAGTTTCCTATGTTGACTTTTGTCACATTCTGTATTCTATTGTCATACGCTATATAATGCAGCTTTAAGGACTGCAATGATCCCTTCAGGAATGTACAGAAAAGAACTCAGTCTTTCATCTAAAATATTAGTGTAGAAGAACAAAAGCATTTTCCTGAAATAGTTAACCTTATGTATCAACAATTCCACAATAAAATATAAGAAAGCAACATTAAACTGCTGATAGTTGCATGTTCTTGCTGTTGCTCTGGACAAAGAAAAGCCTTTAAACTTCTTAATATTGATTTTGAAAGAAAGTCTTATATGGAATTTTTCTGTAGATTCTAATATGTAAGCACACAAATCTATAAATCTAGGGGGGACTTTCACCTTTATTTTAATAAACAAAAAAACCCCAAACATAAAAACAAATCAGAAGAAAGCAAAGTCAGAATGACCTTCCTTGCTGGTACATAATGCAAAATGAACACTGCTCACATTTGTAGAAAATGCACTCTTCCCAAGATATGAACCTTTTAAGCAAAAAGCTTTGTATGGAAATAAAATTTTCCAATACAATTGACAAGTGCTAGTTCCCCCACTGCCAAAAAAATGAATGAAATCTGGCTGTGGTTCCAAGTAGCTCTACTTCTTCTGCAATGTGATGTTTCTATCATTACAAGCGTGGTGTGTATTCAATATGGTTTTAACACACAGGGATATACAATACCACACCTTGAATGACGAGTGCTGAAGACCAGTCCCACCAAAGCTCAAAGGCTGTGAATCAGAAGACAGCTTGCTGTGTCTCTGCCAAAACTTGTTTTGACTCTGCGCATATCTGTACATATATATGAGACTACCCTGTCTTTTAGATTATAACTATCTTGAAAAAAAGAATACTTGCCAGTTCTATGTTTTAGGTAAGGAGTTATGACTTCTGTTACTCTTATCACTACAGGTATGCATAACAGGATATTTTGTGTTTTCATCCCCCTTATTAGCACTTATCTATGTATCTATCCACTAAAATCTGCAATTTTAAAAAAAGTTGCACTGCACGGCACGACACAACTAGATATATTGAGTCAACATTTACTAGAGTTTTAAGTCGTATGACCATTTTTATGAGATTCAGGTTATCCATCTACATGAAGGCATACTTTAACATAATAGTACTTACAATAGGAAGAAAACAGCCTACTGTTTCTAAAACTGCTTTCAAATATTTTAAATAGTTTGCCTCTATTCTTTTCCTCATAAAATAGGGGATGTCAAAGAGCATATAACGATTCCTAAATTAAGGAAAGAAAAACAAGAACACACATTATATATAAAGTAGTAATAGGCAGAGACAACTTCACTAGGCTGTGACATATGACATCTGGTAGACTATTATCATAATAAATGGGAAAAGTAGGTGAGATTCTGTCAACAGCAAGGTATGAAGAAATGCATCTTCATCAGAATGACAAACATATCTGCCTTTAACAAACATAGGTCAAACTGAAATTCAAGTATCTGTGAGTTAAATATTTTAACTTTATTTACTTCCCTTTTCTTTTTGATTTTAACAATTTCACTGAAGCATAATATGTCTTCATTTATCAGATATGCATTTATGTAATTTAATTTCTTTTTAGTGAGGATAAATTAAACTTGCTAATAATCAAGGCTAAAAACTCATAAGAAACAGCCTATTGCTTTTTCACACTTCTACAAATCACTTTAACTATGCAAAATAGTAACTTAGATAGTCAAACAACAGTCCAAAACCACTATGCATCAATCTGTGACTCCTATTGGTATACCCATGTAGGTATCACACAGGCATTGAAATAGCTTCAGCTCTGCAGTTGACCAGCTGAATGGTAAAAACACCAATCTCCTGGGGATCATGCTACGTATTTGATGGTATGTGCAAGCTACAAAAAAAATTTCTCATAGAAGAGAAAGAACAGGGGAACAGTGACTTTCTGAAGGTAGGTCATGCTCCCACAACTCATGTTTCTTATGGTTCATTTTGCTCCATGCTTTATTTTTCAATTTCATGTCATCAGATGAGAACAAATCAAAAGAAGCATCATAAAATTCTTATTCTATGGTATTGTGGTTTAACCCGGCAGGCAGCTAAACACCACACAGCCGTTCGCTCACTCCCCCCGCCCCCAGTGGGATGGGGGAGAGAATCGGGGCGGGGGGGGCAGGAAGAGTGAAATTTGTGGGTTGAGATAAAGACAGTTTAATAGGATAGAAAAGGGGAAAAAAAAAAAATAATGATAAAAGAATATACAAAGCAACCGATGCACAATGCAATTGCTCACCACCCGACTACCGATGCCCAGCCAGTCCCCGAGCAGCGGCCCCCCTGGCCCCCAGTTTATATGCTGAGCATGACGTCACATGGTATGGAATACCCCTTTGGCCAGTTTGGGTCAGCTGTCCTGGCTGTGCCCCCTCCCAGCTTCTTGTGCACCTCCAGCCTTCTCAGTCGGTAGAGTGTGGGAAGCTGAAAAGTCCTTGACTAGTGTAAGCACTGCTCAGCAACAACTGAAACATTGGTGTGTTATCAACATTGTTCTCCTACTAAATCCAAAACACAGCACTGTACCAGCTACTAGGGAGAAAATTAACTCTATCCCAGCCGAAACCAGGACATATGGAGACTGAAAATTGTCATTGGGTGCTTTAAAAGAAGATAGAATATTGTCTTTTTATTGTCTTTATAAATTAGGCAAGACCTAATTTATATTTAGTCCTTTCAAAACTAGACATACACCTGCAAAGTAACATTCTGTGATTTACCAGATTATAATAATTTTCTGCAGGTAAAAAAGTAACAGAAGTTTGAAAGTCACCAAGTGAACAGTTGAGTCACAATGCAATGATGGGTTGTTGTAAGAGTCACAGATGGAAGAATTCAGGAAAGTAAACGGAAAGGGCTTTTTTTTTTTTTTGCTTTTGATATGAAAAGTTACTTGGAAAAGCAAATTCCCCAGAGGTACTGAAATATAAAATTTTGAAAGAAAGATTTAACCTTAAAGGTGGACTATTTAGTATCACTCTATTCCTAGATATCCGTTTACTTGATGCCTTGTTAGTTTTGGGGTCTTTCCAATGCTGTGCCGTCTGTATGATGGTATTTACTTTTAAACTGCTTTCAAGAAATTAATGAGTGATTTGGTCACATATTTTCAGACTTCAGTAGAAGCTGATGGCATTAAGATACCAGAGAGATTGATTTGGCAATTGTGTCTCTATCTCATGTGTACTCTCACTTCATAACTATTGTCTCTTGTCAACACATAAATGAGGCTGCTTGAAGTGTAAGGAAGGAAACCACAGAAATGTTGCAATTTCGATACACTCTAATAAATGCATGACAGTTTAATGCTGATTTAAGGTGATCTAACAGGAGGCTGGCCCAAACAGATATCCCATTTTGTCCCTGTCACTGCCTTCCTCCAGAAGATACGTTTCTGATGTGAACCAACTTGTGTGCAACCTCTTCCTCTTCTCCCATTCACTGACAAAAGAGCTTGGAAACACAAACCTGTTCTAAACTTCTTCAAGCATAAGAAGATGGAGCATGAAGAAAGATGGAGTAATGCAGCTAATATATCCAAAGAAAGATACGTAAGGAAAGTGGAGATTTCCTTTTACATGGGTTGAATGGCTAACCCATTTTGTACGGTTGCAATTCTGTTCTCATATCAATTTTATTGTTTTTAAATCAATTATCAGAAGCATCTGGAATGTAAGATAAATAACTTCTGAGTTGCTATTTTTTCTTTAACACAAATCCAAATCAATGCATAACGACTCGCACAAGAATTTAATAGCGGAGCATGGGGAGATCTAATGCTGCATGAAGTTGGGGTGGGGATGATGTCAGTGAGCTAGGGCCCAGATTCCACTCTCGATGGTAGCTGTTGACACCCATTCTTCAAAAAGTTGGGCAAGTCACATCCTGCTGGAAGCCATGAGAATGGCACTTCTACTTCTGAAGTTCTACTTCCCCTTCTGTACCATAGCACAGTTGCAATAGGAAAAGGGGATTATAAATGGACTTAACACAGTGCTCTACCATTTACTGGACTGAACTTGGATAAGTGTTTACTGCTCTTCCACTCAGCAACAAAAGAGGAAAAAAGAGAATAAACAAAATACAATAAACCTGGTAGAAGGTTAAGTGGTGATAGCTGGATGATCACAATTTCAGTTCATGATAACTCTGTCCTTTTGAAATTTGTTCATGCCCAAAATTAAAATAACTAGAATATCTACTGAACGTTATGATCAACATACATAGCTGCATCACACTTCATAACTTGGTTACTAAAAGTTTTAACTAAAAGATCCAGCTTTAACTCACTATTCTGTCTGACTCACAGCACAGTTTTGCATCCTGAATCGGTCCAAATAAAGAACACAGATTTGCACATAGCACATTTCAAAACAACACAGTAGCTGTACAGGGGGAGGATCTTCCTTTATCTCTTACAACTTTTCCATAGATGCTTTCTGGAAAGAGACAGGTCTTCACACATTTCAATAAAATTACCCTTCAGCAAATATGTATTGCCCATCAACTCTACTAGAAGCTGCAATGAAACTGGAATAGCTTTGCATAACCTGATAAAGATACGCTCCTGACTTCATCATGTTTCTCAGCAGCAGAAGCAGCAGATTTGTGATGTTGAAGGCAAGGAATTTGTCAGGCCACATCAGTGGGTTTTAGTGAAGTTTCTTCAATAGATTTAGCAAGAGCATGGATAAAGATGAACCACAGAAAAAAAGAAAAGTCACAAGTAAACTAAAATAGACATGTTTCATAAGTTTTCAACACTCAGCTGAAGTTCTCAGTGATTCCCCTTCAATGTTTGGGGTAGGCAGTACTAAAGGGCAAGACTTTTTAAGGCTGAGAAGTGCTTTAGCAGACAATTGATACACTCAACGCTTCAGACTTTGATCTTGCTGGTAACACCACCTTCGTCTTTTCAAGCACATCTACTCAAGTTCGAGAGCATTTCACAAATCACATCTTAACAGAAAAAATGCATCAGTTTGCTACCCTAATCTGACCATCTTTAATAAAAGAACTTGTATTCAAAACAGCAGTTATACTGAGCTTGAGAGGAAGATTTTAAAATAAAAACTGTAATTAAATACAGCTGACTTCGGAGAATTAAAAAAATAAGAAAAGTCACAATCATTAACTGTTCGAGATACAAGAGAAACTAAAATAAGGTATACAAGTTAAATGAATGGGATATGGTGTATTTCAATATATTTCATGTGTTCCTTTTCATTTTACAATCCAAATACAAAACCAGATATCTCAAACTTCATTCACAGAAATTATCTAGAATCATGAATCATTACTATTTTATAAATAAAAATATATTCCAATCATTAATGCTATAAAGCATCAATTTAAGCTCACCTCCTTTCAGAGAAAAACAAAAACACAACACACACACAAACACAAAAAAAACCCCAAACCCTGACCATATTTGTTAATTCTTTAATGTAAACTTTCAATTGGTAAGGTAAACTTGAAGAACCTGGAAATTCAATCAGAGTAATCTAAATGACCAGCTAATAGCCAAGAAGATAAGAGATCTAGTGCAGGTTTTACTTTGTGGCATAAAGTTGTTGACAATACATTCCTCAATAAAGAAAAATTGAATTATAGCCTTAGGGTGGTTTAATTTGGTACAAATTTTGAATAATGTTATATACATTTCCAAAGCAGATGCTAAGAGACTCTGCAAGGACACTCAGCTCAATCAGAAGCCAGATTAAAGTTCCATCTGGAATGAAACAGTTCCACAGCTCTATTACAATTAGCAGAGTCACCAATGTCAGACTCAAAAGTTGGGTGATGTGAACTCTTTCTCTTCAAAATACAGCTATTAGCCCAGAAACCAAAACAAGTAGTTCACACATCTTTAAAACAGAACTTTTAATGCAGTCACAAACTTGTGCTTTTGTAGCTAGGATGAAAACTCTCATTTGGATTATTATTGTCACGTGAATCATAAACACTATCCAGACACAATGATTTTATATCATCTCTCCCATTGCATGCACGTAGCATTAAAAATGACATGTGTTTGAGTAGCTGCAATATTCAAAATATCAGCAGGCTGAGAATAGCACAGAAGCTATTTGCATGAAATCAAATTCAAGATTGATTTTGAATTGCCCTGATTTTTGCCTTCCCAATTCCCAGACTTCTTGTTATGAAACAGCATTTTCCCAACATGCCATGCTGAAGAACTGCACCCTAGAGTGATCCATCTTTAGACAAAATAAGAACAGAATTGCCTATGAAACCTAATGGCTGAAAGTCAAAGCCTAATTCTTCAGTCAAATATTCAATGTAACAGCGTTTTCCTAGATTTAAGCAAAAACCAAATTTCATCTCAAGTTTACTAAAAGAAAGCATCCTTTCAAAGAACAATTCAGGAAACAGCAGTGCTGATACATAGACAGTAACAAACACGTTCAAGACAGAAAAACAAAATATGCGACATGCCTTAAATTTACTATTTTACCATTTAAATAAATAATGCATCATACAAATAAGCAAGCCTGAATGCGGAAGTTAGAAATCAAATGCCCACATCTTGCATCTCTTTCCCCCCAAATAAATCCACAATGGATAAGTAGCAACACAGACTTTTAAAAAATTACATCTCATTACACACATTTTCATCAAGAAAAAGACTCGGTTAAAGAGCATATTTATGTTTTTCCAGTTGCTGGTTTCATTAATCAGCCTGATTTCTATTATGAAATAGTAAGCTGCTAGGTCTGAAAATATCTACAATGTTAATATCCAGATAAGAGCAAAGTGAAGAAAGAGATAACTGTAGCCACTGTCCAGTTAGCAGCCTACACTGTTCTGCAATGAAGTAAATTTCAACTTCTAAAAAGAACAGTAATAGTCATAATATTATATTTAGTACCTTTAATTAGCGTTCCAATACTATCCAATAATCTCCATATCTGAAATTTAATCTTTTAAATCTTTAGAGAGAAAAATTAACAATCTGGAGCAACAATGCGACTTTGTCCTTAGTCTGCCTCTGTTGTTATTTCTGAGAATAGCCCACAAGAGATCTATTGCCAACACCATGCAGCGGGATGGAGGCATTTAGAAAAAACAAACAGGAAAGTCTGGTGGAAGTCTAAATAGAGAAGCAAGATGTCAAAATTAAAATCACTGCAACCCAATCACTGCCTTTGACAGACCATTGCCTTTTTAAGGCAGTGGTCCGCAAGTGTCCAAGGCTGCTGGTTACACCAGAAAGGGCCGAGGGCATCCACAAACTCCAGTACTGATGAAACCATGGTGAAACAATCACTGTATTTCAGTTCCACACATGAGCATAGCAGCCCATCAAAACAGCCAGCTTCCCTATTAGTTAACGCAGGTTTTCTGAAAGATTAAAAAATAAAATAGCACCCCAAAAAATGTTAATTGACAGAAAGCAAAGTATTATAATTGAAACATATGTCTCAAAGCCTATGCTGGGGCCACACCACAAGCCTAGGGAGTCTTTCTAACAGCGTCCAGGAAACTACCAAATTCTTTCTCAAAGAAATATCCATGGTGGTAACTGATTATTCATGACAGAGAAATGTTTGGATAGCATGGGTCTGGTAACCATCTAACTGCAGTGATACAGAGTGAAGCACGGGCCTCAAAAGGTTTCTCCAAGAGTTATCTTTCTCAGTGTTGAGTACATAAAAGCATTATAAAGATCAGGCACATACATAAGGCTTTTGCAACAGTAAGGAACTATTTAGCTCACTTCCGCAAGTAGTAATCACCCACACATCCAATCTTCAGCACTTTTTTTTTTATGAAGGTCTGGACTGCGACATAAAGATTTCCAAACTTAATCCATGAGCTGACTTTTGTGGCAGAGTCATGAACTTGCATAGCTCTGGACAGAAATAGTGCAGTAACTGAATAATCTTTCCTTCCTCAAATATTCAGTAACCTAACAGTGAGCAAACATAACCAGCGGTAGTTTACTCCTCAGTATCACATTACCTGTCCCTAAGCAAGTCATTAAATGACTTGACAAAGGCCAACTACAAGCTTATTTAGCTTCAGACCAAGAAAGGGACTGAAAGCACTTAGTAGCATCTCTGAACAATCTCTTTGTCAATGAAGAGGAAAACAGTAATTTTCACTGTTCTGTATATCTCAACAGCTTTTGACCAATGATGAACTCTCACCTACTTTAAAAGATGTGACATAAGTCCTGGTTACTGAATTAGAGTGATTTGAGTTATTCTGGTAGAAAACTCCAGATGTTTCCCAGTAGTCCCTTGCTTGTGAAAATTCTGAAGTATCATTTTTTTTCTGCTCCTTCTCAAGACCTACATGCAGCTGTTCTGAGACGTGATAAGTGACACAGGCATAGGATTAACAGGGTACCAATACACCATTCCAACTGCATCTTGTGATCATGCCACCACCTTCAAGCACTTGGAGAAAACCACCTCACGGACAAACAGCTAGCTGATGTTGAACCCAGTGAAGAGACTGGATAGAGGGTGGTCAAAAGAAAACAACTGAAAACATAATTTAGCAGAATTTTTTTCTTATCAACAATTCGCCATCTACTCCGTAGCTTAGCAACACTCTTACATTCTTCGTGGATGCTAACCTGGTATTTGGCAGCATCTGCAGAAAAAACACTTATCACCTCTTCTCTTAGCTGGAAAACTCTACTCCATTCTAGCAATGACTAAAAGTTATTCAATTATTCATGTCTTCATCATCGCTCAGCTGCAGCATATTTCAAGATCAAGTCATGAAATTCTGGTTTTGAGCTCTCTCTTCTGTGCACTTGCTTGATTGCAGTTTAAATGACTACCCAAAGTTCCAGGGGGGAGAAAATTCCCTATGATTAGAAAGACAAAACTCTTTCACATGAAGGACAGGACTTTCTTGGAGTTTGGTCCAAGACCACAATACAAACATTCCCAGCAGGTAACAACCACCATTATCATCAACTCCAAGTCCAAAGTGCATTTCTTGGTCATGCTAACCTACACATCAAAATGTTTTTAAAACACCTAATACAAAACAAGACTCTCTTTTGCTAACACTTCTTCCCTTGGAAGAGACTGATAGAACACAGCACTTACTGCACCACTGGAGCACTGCCAACAACACTGTGGGGAAGACAGCATTGGACCTCAGCAGAGAGGCAAGACCCCAGTCCACCTCGGTATTACATTTGTCCGCCAACAGTTGCCATGCTCCTACCGCCTTACCTACTATTACTAGTGGAAGATTACCCCTCTTTTTATACCATTCACTTCACGCTGTTATTCCAGAGGAAGCAAACTCTAAAAAGCTGACAATCTTCTTCACCTGAGAATCACTTTTCATGGGCAAATACCCTTGCTGTGCTTTGTGGATACCTGCTTTAAATGACAAAGACGAGACAGAGTTAAAATCCGGTCTAATATAGAAGACAAAAGGTTTTATCTTAATTTTTTTTCTATTCAGTTCTATCTTCTTCTGTGTTCCATAGCTTGTTAGCCAAAATTGTTTTGAAAAGCTGATTGCACTGTATACAGTGTATTCCTCCTACTTCTAATGGCAGAAATACAATAAAGAACTCCAGTAAATTAGATATGTGTGACCTCCCATGCTTGAATCAAGGTTAGCTATCCTCGGGATGTTTTTCCAGATATACTCCTACCACAACTCTTACAATAGTGTCCAATAATTACCCTGTAAATGATGTAAGGCCTACTAACTCTATAATTTATCACTATTTGCAACAGCAGAAAAAAAAGGATTCAATATTTGGGAATAGCTCCTAAAATTAACTTAATTGGAGAAGAAAATGCACTACTTAGATATTTATAGAAGTGATAAACTGTCTTTAAATCAATATTTTAATCACCGTATGCAATCTAGTTCAACGAATCAATGGAAGTCTTCACCAGCAATCTGGAATTCACACACTTCTTTTTTTAAGGAAAACAGGGATAATGTTCTTTACTTTATAGTTTGCCTTTAGCACCCAAATTATCTTGACCACATTATTCCATTCTGCAGTATGCAAAGACAGATCACTAATTATTTGTTGGAGGAAAGCTCTTCTACATCACCTTTTTTTTTGAAAATGCATGTAAGCTCTTTAAAAAGGAATCCTACTGAGATGCTCAACAGAAGTCATAATGGATTAGGTTCCTTTCTGTTTCATTAGCATGAGGAAGTTTTTAGAAGGTAGAATAATTGCAGCTTTGTAACAGTGAGTAACCAACAGTTTTATCTACACTGTGGAATTCATTGACAGAGTATTTTGTGGAAAACTTTGTGATGAAAAGATAAAATACTGTGAAAAATTTCCTTTTATTTCTTTTCCCGTTTAAGGAAGCTCAGACAACTGACCCTATCTTTTCTCATCCCCAAGTCAAAAAGCCAAATGCCTTAGGCTAAAGAGGTATACATTTTGAAATATTTAAGTTAACTATCATTCCTTCTAAAATATATTTAAAATTAAAACTGAAATCACGGCAATTCATTTTAGGGCATAAAATTATTTATGAAAATTAATTTAAATAAAAACAACAACAAAAAATCAGTCTTTATGTGTTTGCTGCTATAATCTCACAGAACTGGAGAAAGGGCAAATTAAATGTAGTTAATAAGTGGCATTTCCAAAACAAACAAAAGGCGCTATTTCTTCACAAAGTTGATAGTCAAGCCATGGAACTCCTTGCCACAGGACATTAAAACTTTACAGAGCTTCAAAAAATGACCACTTTTTTGGAGGAGAGAGAAAACCAGGGGGAAAACAGAAAAAACAATACAGCTGAAAGTTGCTAGATAAAAAGACACCATCTCTGATTCTCCTTGCCCAAAAGCTTTCATATCTCCAGAAGGCAGAAAAGCATATTGTGGGAAATAATGTCACAGACTTCTCAAACTTCTCCCTATGTATCTTTCTTCAGACAGGCTGGAGAACGGAGACTAGGTTGGAAGTGTGTCTGGCCCAAGCCACTATGACTGTCATAAGTCTCACTGCTAAAGGTATAAAGAAAAGATGGGTGAAAACCTGGAAATCGTTTGCTCAATAACCTGTCCAGCATCTCAGACTGTGACAGTCTCTCAGGTGGGTGCTAAATACCATATCTGATTTTTCCAGGTTTTTATATGGGGGGAGTTCAATGATTTGCAAAATTGTAAAACAATAGGGAAAGCAGGAAGATTTGTTCTCCTATTTTAATCTAAGAATAAAAAAATTGTCTGAAGATAAAATCCACTGTTTTTTTAAAGCACAGTTAACAGTTCAGTTTATTATAAGCAATATCTCATATGAGAAATCCATTTTCATTTCAAAAAGCATTTTTTTTCTTCTTCCCCTTTTAACATATATCCAAAATATTTATCCTGTAAATGAAATTACCTTAAAAAAAGTACATATTGCTATCTTGGTGCACTTAACTAAATATGAACTGGACATAGAATCATAGAATAGTTTGGGTTGGAAGAGACCTCTAAAGGTCATCTAGTCCACCCCCCCTGCCATGGGCAGGGACATCTTCAACTAAATCAGGTTGCTCAGAGCCCCGTCCAACCTGACCTTGAATGTAAATCATGAATTTTAAAAGTCCTAAAAATGATTGGTTTTCCATTTTCATGCAAAACTACAAAAATTATTAATTTTGTACATGCTAAGGTCTGTAATTGCTTTAAAAAAAGGCATAAATGTACCAATTGTGTTTAGCAATAAATAAATATAAAACTACTACAGCAACAGTATATTTCTTTGAAAAACAACATTTACTATGGACACCACCTTTCTTTAGGAACATAATAAAGTAAAATAAAGTAAAATAAAGTAAAATAAAGTAAAATAAAGTAAAATAAAGTAAAATAAAGTAAAAACTAGACAATATCCATGTAAATCTAGATATTCAGATCACGAATAAACGGCAGATTCAAGCAGCACAAAAAATTCTACTGATTTCTGTTGCCATCAGATATACCATGCTTACAGAAGCACTCTCTAATAGTAATACAATTATAATAATACAGATTATCTCCTATAGCCTGTTCTTTCTATACTGTCATCAGCGGCTGCAAATAATGGACACTGATACAATAAAAAAAAGCTTCCAGGAAACAGCAAAAAATCCTGCACCCCCAAACAAGAACCCCTTGACAGAGTTTAGTATGTTTTTCTGGCACCTAGTATCTACTTTCTTGAACTTGAACGGATGTATTCAAGGAGCATTCTTAAAGTTCAGAGATCTAGAGCTGAAATTCTGCAGGTGTCTCTGTATTGAAGTCAACCGGGGAAGCAAGGTGACTGTGCTTGGTATTTCCATCTGATTCTTTCCTGACCTACAGGAGCACAATGAAAAAAATAAGTCTCTATGTGAACAAGATTTAGAGCAAGAAAACAAAGCCCTTTTAATTCTGATTTTAGTCAGCATGGTCACTTCTCTGATTTGTCTTGAACTAGTTATCTGGGTCAAAATACCATCACTTCTTAAGACAAAGATTTCACTTGAAATTCCAAGCTGGGACCCACTAATGGAAAAATGGAAACAAATACAAAAAACCTTTAATTTTTACCTTCCAAGGATTGGAGTTGTAGGTTGTATTGACCCAGAATGTTTAGAATTCAATGTTATTTGAATGGATTAGGTTAGGAAGATAATGGAAAAGATAACTCCTTGCCACAGGACATTAAAACTTTACAGAGGTTCAATACCTGTATTGAACCTGTATACCTGTTAAGTTACAGCATTCAACATTTACTAGCAAGTCTTTCAGCACAGTGTGTAAGATGCATCCTTTCACCAGTAACAGAGACATGAAAGAGAATTGCAACAGCTTTAAGCTGACCAGTTGATGCACTCTCATTTTTTAAATCAATGCAATTTTCAATTTTTGCAGTCCTTTCCCCAAAATGAGCAGAAATAGAATACATGAGTGCTTGCACAACCAGAGGCTCCCTCCTCCCCATCCTTCGGACAACACACAAAGTGAACTTTGAGATCAACTTTCTAAAACTCTTTTTTCTTTTCTGAGACAACCAATTTAGAAGCTTGCAAGTAATGCATATAGAATGGCATTACATTTTACCACTTTTTCAGTTTGGAAAGACAAATATTTTCAGGGTAGGCCTTGTTCTTTTGTCTCAGAGAAAAGCGTGGTCAGTCTGCAGCTAAATGAGACAATGCCTAACAATGCTATTCTCAGTGAGGTGACATAAAGAAGCAGCTGCCTTCCACTAACCCATCTCAGTTCTTTCTTCCTTCACCATTTAACTTTCTTTCAGTCTTTCTCTACCAACAACCTTAATCTTCCAACATTTTGCTCCCTCTCCTTCTTGAAAGTCACTCCATTGCTCTTTCCAAATCTTCTCTCCAGTCGTCCAACTACTTTTCTCTGCCTTACTCTATTTATTCAACCATTGCACGCTGAGGATCAACGAGGCCTCTGTATATGTAATTGTAATTTTAAACAAAAACTTTCTGACTAAAAGCAGTAGAAAAGTTTAACAAGTGACAAAGTCAACTGATATTCAAGTTGGTCGCATCTGTAACTTCAGCACTAGCTCCAACACAACCCTCAAAACCAGAGGATGAACACTAGTTTTCATACTTTAGAAACAGCTGCTATTCAGAAAGATGAAAGCAAGCCAGCCTTTCAAGGGTAGGTTTACACTCACACAGACATGTCACCCCCTCATCGGGTTCCTCAGTGGTTCAATTGACCACATGAATTATGTCAATAAAATTCAACATGTATCATTGATTTTATCTACTTCACGCATGCAATGAAAAAGGAACTTAAAAAATGGGGGAAGGGGTGACTGAGAAAAGTAATTCGCTTTCCAACCTGAGGAAACTTTAGACAAATTTGCCTTTGATAATCGACTGAACAAGCTGCACTGCAAGCATCAAGGGATGGTGCAGGGATATCTAGCAGGTGCTGCAGTTTATCACAAAACCGTCTAAAATAATTGGAAGTGACAACCAGCACTACCACAAATGATTTATTAGTCTTTCACTCAGCTTTTCAGCTTCCTCAGGGCCAGAATAAATAATTTACCAACTCTGTATCTTCCAATCATTAATTCTTCCCTGCGCATCCAAACTACATTTAACTCTGCTGGGTTCAGTGGAATTAAAAACACAATATGAAGACTTTTTCCCCCCCAAGTATAGTATTATCTGACTTTATCTAAAAGTAAAATGTCAATCGAAATTTATATCGGTGATAGAAGGATTACAGCTAGCAACTAACGTTGAGTTACAAAATATCTGCAGAATAAAACGAAAATTAAACTGAAGAGATAGCAACAATGAAATGCTCCCAGGGGGTCAGGCGTGTTCTCAAGATATAAAGTACTGATAGTGTCTGAAGATATTGATTAGCATTGTTTTTCTGATCCATAAACTAATATTAGTTACAGACAAACACCTTACATGTCCCGCATGGTAAATGCAGGATGAGAACACAGGACAGGAAATATTCAGAAAATAAATGAAAAGGAGATGTGGGCAAAATGGAAGGATTAAGCATGAACAGAATGATTCTGTAAAAAGGCAATACTTTTTGAGGAAATACATTAAAGATACAAGATTTGCTAATGCCCTTGTGTTCGTATCACAAAAAGGAATTAAAAAAAAGAGTATTATACAAGGCAGAATTAGAAACTGGGAGTATAAAATGGCATAAAACCAAAGTACACTTTCAAATTTAAAACAGAATATATAAGGTACCATATTCCTATTAATTATGTAGAGAAAACACAGAGAAAACAAAATCACACCCTAAATCCATTTTTGATGTAAGCTAGTCTTGTCTCATTAAATCAGCATCTATGATTAAAACCAAGATCATTTTTGGTACATAATGTATTGCATTGTTAGAGCAGCATCTGTTTGCTGCACAGCAACACATTTTTCAGCTTTAAGAAACTGTACTCATACAGAAGAAACAATCCAGACTTTGAAGATATAAAAATATTTTTACTTCCAAAAGCATTTTGTACTAAAGGGGTTAATAACATTAATGTGCTACTATTTTGCATTCCAAGAAGAGACTTCAAGCTGTTGGAAACATACAGAAGAAGAATTTCATGGTACTAACAGCTTTCAGTCCTATGGGACTGAGACAACTCAAACTTTAAGTGCTTAGAAGAAAAGCTATGTAAAGCTATGAAGGCTAATCAATAGGGCTTTCACCAAATGATAATACAGTCTGAAATGAAATAAATTGGCCATAACAAAAATGCCTTACCCTTTTTCTCATCATTAATCTCAATATAGAGAAAAGTACAGTATGAAATACAAGTCCAAAATAGCTGACATACAAATATTTTCACACTACTTTTAATAATACAAAAATTTTTCACAAATACAGGAAATTTAAGATTATTTATTTGAAAGCAATTAATTATCCTATGTATTTCTCAAACATCAATCATTCTTTTTAGTAAGGCAGTAAAATCTGTATTCCAATTTTACTGTATAGTAGGGTATTTCCTTTTTTCATTTAAAACACAGATCATCATCTGCTGCAGCCAACCAAGCACAAGCTAAACTCAATCTCCCAAAATTTTCTAGAGAAAGACACTGTTATAAGGGCTGAGTATTTTTATCACTATGACAATATTGCAAATAAAACAAAACTTGGAGAAACTAAATCACAGGCAAGGTATTGATATCTATGCTTTACCCAGCAGCTGGGCCAAAAAAGCCTTCAAAGAACTTAGGTCTTAGTAGACAGAGGGAACATTGAGAAGCCTACCAAAGATAAAAATACCCTTCATCCCAGCATCAGATCACTGAGCCAAAAGCCATTTGCCCTTGGAGTCAGTTATTTAGACTCATAATTAAGTCCTTACTGTGGTCAAATTAGAAAAAATTACAAAATATGTTGCCTGTTGCTCATACAACCCGGACATGGACCCTATAAATAAAGAGATCCAGGAAGCTGTTTTGTCATTTAACTTCTGATGCCAGCTTATAATGGAATCTTTCTTGAACAAGCCCATGGACTTTTTGACTTGGAGAAAAATGGATTTGGACACCAATTCCCTTAATACGAGTCTTGAATGCAAGTATACAATGAAGTTTTATTGCTGTACAGGTTTCCTAATAGGTTAAAAAAAAAAGCCACCACAAAAAATTGTGTGTCCAGACTTCACTTCTTGAGTTTGTTCATACTCTTATGCAAAAGCATTCCAAAGTGATACTGGTCATAGAAAATAATGGGCTAATATAGAGGTTGAAACAATTTTGGTAAGAAAACAGGATTCAATACTTGATCTTTTTCTGACTAAAATGCAATTATAGCTATTGATATAATCAGAAACTTCTCAAATGACCTCTCTCACATATACTCCCTTAGACTTTCTTCAAAGGTTAAATAAAAAAGTGATTTGAGACTAAAAAATGGGGGTGAGAAGTATCATGCCCAAGGAGGAGAGTAAATCAGCCTTAGTTTACCCAATTAGAAAGTTTCACTGAAATCTTCACGGTCTGTATAAGAATACAAAGAGTAATGAGAATTTCTCATACGCAGTTCTCAATATATAAGAAACTAACTGCATTTCTTCATGCTCCTATCAGTTCCAGGTCTATCTATAGTCAATAATGTCTGCTTATAATGTCTCCCTTATTATACTAAGGGAGTACTGGGTAAATTTATAATTGTATTTATCCCAAAAGAAGAATCATGTTGGCAAATGTCAGTTTTGACAAAACATCCTCACCTAAGGTTCACAGATTTTCTCACTCTCAGTCACTCTTGGTGTGATTTTTCACCTCCATCAATCTAGTTTCCTTTCCTCACATTTTTTCATCACAGCTATTTGTACATTCTGACAAAACCTTGAGATGAAGAAGAAGAAAGGAACACTCGGTTTTCTCTGCATTTACCATTCAGTAAATCTGTCATTTCCACTTTACCAAAAGGAAGTGAGGCAGAGGAAGGCCAAGAGTGACATGGCAGTGAATTAGGAACCAAACTTGTCATCTCCCGATTCTCACAGCAACACTCTCCGTGGTATACAAGTCAACAACATATCCATCATTACCATTCTGGCAGAAAGCATAGGTTCAATGTCCAAGACTCTCTAGAGCTGCAACAAAACCTGAGCTACCAAAGGCCTTTTTCTGTCCAGCACCAAGAAAAAATGGCAACCAGAGCTAACTACAAGGTATGCAAGGTAAGCCAAAGTTATGAATCCTGCTAGGTACATTTCTGAATAGGAACCTTAAGCAAGAAATTTTCAATAGCCTACAATAAATGAGAGAGACTTTTATTTAGGAAAATGCTCGTAAGAGTTCTCTTCCTTCCAAAACCAGTGCTTGTAAATAATTTTAAGCAAAAATACCCACTATAAAACTACGTCTGTAAAAATCCATGCAAGCTATTAAGAATCAGGTAACTTCTTGACTTAAATCACGGTTACAAACCAAAGTCTGGACAGTCACTAGATGTTGAATTGACCTCTGAGTCATCTGAATTGTCATAAAGGCTTCAAACCACCTGAAGACTCCGGGGGTGTCGGGGGGATGGGGAGAAAAAAAAAAACAAAACCAAGCAGCTCATTCCCAGATGTTTCATCAATAAAAGTCAACCACATCAACTTATAAATACTTGGAAAAAAAAATGTAAAAATAGCCCATTTTCCCCCTCCTCTCGAAGGAGGCTTTTGATTGTTTGATTTTATTTTTAGTTTTAACATGCAAGTCACTCAGCTAGTCAGCCCAATCAAGCCAGCAATGTGTAAATGTCTGATTTTGAAGAAAAAAAAATTCATTATCACAGTTCTTATCTGCAGACATTCAGGTCTATCCTCCTGTAAAGTCCTCTTTTCTTTCTACACGTAAGGATCATCCTCAAAGACTGAAACAGATTAAATAAATTGAGATAAGATAGGAAGTGACATTACATAAGGGAGTAAAGGATGTTTGTTATTTAGTAGTAGAAGCAGGCCTCATTCATATTGCCCACATCTTGGGGGATGTATAGTCCATCCCTGAAATAAAACAGCCATTTTGAGTATATACCAACACCAGCACATGCTATGATCTTTTCAGTTCTGCACAAAAAAGTGTTGTGCAAACCACTTCATTTTGCTATTTCATGCAACAAATAAAAGGCATAGTAAGTGTTCAGTGAAAAATCATGCTCTACATAAAGAAATGCCCGGATTTATGGAGTACATACTCTTGTAATCAGCATAACAAAGGCAGCATGAGAGAAAGCAACTCAACTTCTAATCACGTGTTAGCTAACAGGTTGGTAGACACAGCCATACAGAACAAGTTAATGCCTTTTGTACTGAATGAATGGAACGCACTTCAGCTATGTCTTTGCCAACCTTAAATTATTAAGATTATGGGAACACTATCTACTTGGGAACACTATCTACTTGAGAACAATGTAAGAAAGCTAGAACACTGCAATCTCCAAAGCTCACATACCATCAAACATGAGGTCTCTAGCATTCTCTAACTGTCCTACTCTAAAAATTTCCAAAAAAAAAGAAAAAGATAAATCACTAAACTTCAGTTGTAGTTCTAACAATGATATATTTAAAAAATATAATTGAAGGTAAAAGCCTGAAAAAGACTGAATATCATAAAATAATCAGTTACAAAAATGAAACCTTGCATCATAGGACTTTTGGCAATTCTTCCATGTGACCCCTTCCTCCTCCAGTCTTCCTTCCATATATTTAATCATGTGTTAGCAGAAATTTTTGTGGAATTGGTTGTCAAAAAGAAATAGTGAGGATGATCATGTTTTCACAGAAGTGTTGTTAATACTGCATGAGAAAATGAAAAATATTTAGCTGCAATTTTCTAAGATTTTTAGCAAAATATTCACTAATCTCTTGCTTCGTATACAGTATGTGGGTAAAAATAAGATCTCTACCCCAAATTCCTTCTACCTAATCAGGCCAACGACCAATTCCTAATATCAGACAAGAAAGTAATTTTTTTTTCTAATCTATTCCATATATTCTACCCCTTTTCCCTTTTGAAAAGCAACTATTTTTTCTTATCTTTAACAACTTAATCTATGAGTGGAACAATCTCTTGGGTAACATTCCCTATGACTCCTCTCACATTTGCAGGTCCTGGTCCTCATGGTGGACTTCAACCATGCCAGTACCTGCTTGAGGAATAACACAGCATGGAACAAGCAATCCAGAGGTCTTCTGGAGTGCATGGACAACAACTTCATGACACAAATTATCAAGGAGCTGTTCAGGGAAAGCTTTCTGCTGGACCTCACACTTACAAACAAGAAAGAACTGATCAGGGATATAAAAGCTGAAGGCAACCTTAACTGCAGTGACCATGAGATGGTGGAATTCAGCATCCTGAAAGGAGGGGAAAAAAGAAAAAAGTGGGATCATAACCCTGGACTTCAGACTCTGACCTGTTCAGGGATCTGCTTGGAAGAATCCCATGGCAGATGGTTGTGGAGAGAAGGGTCCAGGAAAGCTGGCTGACTGTCAAGGATGTCCTCCTCCAAGCTTAAGAATGGTTCATCCCAAAAAGCAAGAAAACAAGCAAACATGGCAGAAGGCCTGATTGGATGAACAAGGAGCTGCTGGCAAAACTCAAACACAAAAAGAAAGTGTACAGGAGATGCAAGCAGGGACAGGTAACCTGAGAGGAATATAGAGACATCGTACGAATACGCAGGGATGGGGTTAGGAAAGCCAAAGCCCAGCTGGAGTCGAATGTGGCAAGGGATTTGAAGGGCATCAGGTACATCAGCAGCAAAAGGAAGACTAGGGAATGTATGGGCCTACTGCTGAATGGGAACTTGGTCACAAAGGACAAATAGAAGGCCGAAATCCTCAATGCCTTCTTCACCTCAGCCTTTACTGGTGAGACCAGACTTCAGCAACCCCAGGTCCATGAAACCAGTGTGGAAGTCCAGGGCCCAGCAGACTGATCCAGGTGGAGCAGGATCAAGTTTGGGAATATTTAAACAAACTGGATGTACAGAAGTCCACGGGCCCTGAGGAGATGGACTCACAAGTGCTGAGGGAGCTGGCTAATCTCTTTGCAAGGCCACTCACAATAATCTTTGAAAGGGCATGGAGATCATGGCAGGGCACTAAGGACCTGAGCAAACCAAACGTCACTCCTGTCTTGAAGGAGAGCAAGGAGGATCCACGGAACTACAGGCTGGTCAGCCTCACATCAATCACCAAAAAGAATCACCCTATGTACCACACTACAGGCTGGGGGCCAAGCATCTGGAAAGCAGCTTTGCAGAACAGGACCTGGGCATCCTAGTGGACACCAAGTTGAACATGAGCCAGCAATGTGTCCTCACAGCAAGAAAGGCCAAGACCATTAGGAAGAGTATTACCAGGAAGTCGAGGGAGGTGATTATTCCCCTTTAGGCAGCACTGGTGATTCATTTCTGGGGTACTGTATGCAGTTCTGGGCTCCCCAGTATCAGAGGCATGGGGACTTATTAGAGTGTATCCAGCAGAGGGCCTGAAAGATGATTAAGGGTTTGAAGCACATGAAATATGAGTAAATGCTGAGAGAGCTGGGATTGTTTAGCCTTGAGAAGGGAAGGCTCAGAGGATTTTATCTATTTCTAGAAATTTCTGATGGGAGGGAGCAAAGAAGATGGAGCCTGACTCTTCTCAGTGGTATCCAGTGAATAGACAAAAATTAATGGATACAAATACAACAAATCACATTTAAAAAGAAAAAAAACTTCTTTTACCATGAGGATAATCAAAGACTGGAACAGGTTGTCCAGAGCAGTTGTGGAGTCTCCATCTTTGCAGATACTCAAAACCCAACCAGGCAATGTCCTGAGGAACCTGCTCTAGCTGACCCTGCTTTGAGCTAGGGGGTTGGACTAGATGATCTCCAAAGGTGCCTTCTGACCTCAACTATTCTGTGATTCTGTAATTTCATTTATGGGAAACCATAAATGTTTTTGCTCAAGTTATTTGTATTCAACAGATATTTATACATCACTAGTGTTAATTATAGAAATCAGCAATAGGACCTTAAATAGCTTGTTACTGTAGGTCTTCCCAAATAATTGTATTAACCTTATTTCTTCAAATATTTTGTCACATGCATTATTTTTCTGTTTGTTTTTTTTAAGACTCTGAAAGCATCATGTGAACAAACACTGCACTTGATAGCATGATCTTCATGAAATGACCACACAAAAATATTTCTTTAAAATCAAAATACATGCACACACATTGACACGTATCTTGAATTTAACTAAAGCATGAGTTTTGAACACAGAAGATTTGCACATTCATTCAAGTTTGTACCGCAAGAGTACAAGAACTGT
>NW_008825260.1:614120-616373 GCF_000699105.1 Pygoscelis adeliae
GTTGAGAACCAAAGGCTTACAAGACACATGAACTAGTGGAATTGTATACGAGAAAAATTACAAGATGAAATCTGAATTTCTGTACACAGGATGTCAACTAAGCCTTATAAATTACACATCAATTTTTACCTTAGACAACTTTGGAACACTGAAGAAACAATGCATCACAGGGAATTTACTTCAGAAAAGCCCTATTACATTGAGCCAAACAGCTCATTTCTTTCAGACAATACAGGGTTTTTTTCTGCATTAGTTTTTCTGGTGTCTAATGTTTTTAAAATGATGTTGTATTTTCTGAAGAAGATCAACAAAAGTAGAAATGAGTAAATCAGAGTTAGAAGTAACCAAACATGTTATAATTTGCGCTCCTGCTGTTGCAAAACACAGCAAGATAAACTTCAGAGACAGTAAGTGATTATTACCCTGTGTGTTTTATTACCCTGGCAGCAGTATCTTTTAACACCATACCTGGACACTGGCTCAGAGTATTGCTTCATGACTGCCTCCTATCCCCTTCAACTGCCTTTTTCTCTCTCCTTCCTTGAACTAGCACTAATGTAGACAGATCAGAAAATTAATAAAGATTAAAACTAATATAGCAAAAGAATGATGCAGGCTGCTGCTTGTGCATCCATGCAAAGTGGTGAGAACACATGGCTAGGGAAAGGGGCTTAGCAAGGCTACCTTCTTCAGTTTCTGAAGTGATTCTCCCAATTAACAATCCTTACTATGCTTCAGTTTATATTGTAGAGCAGTATTTATTCAAACAATAATTAGTCTAGTTGTACCAGAACAAAGATGACTGAAAAAGCTCTTCATGTTGATCTAGAAAGGGTAAAATGCTCATATTATGCATATCATTTGCATTTTCAGCTAAGGCAAATTCTAGTCACTCAGTAGTAGCCAGAGTATTTTTTTTTTTAAATCACTGGCCCACATAAACTGTTTTGGGAGTTGCCAAAGGAATTTTTTTTAAGACTGCAAACTGAAAACAAGGTGCACAATCTCTCCTAAAATATAGTCACTATAAAATGTGCAAACAACCAAGAACAACTGGCTCACTTTAATATTTGACTGCCTTACAGAAAAAAAGAAAAAAGACTTGTTTTTATGAGAAAAAAAAAAAGCCTTTCTAAAAGATTTTCCATAATTTGCATTAGCAATGATTGTAAAAGCTGAGCTGTATCTCCCCCAAAATGGCAAACTTACACTTTACTTTTTTGCATTTAACTGTTTAGCAATATTGCCTTCTCGAGGTCAGCTTAATCCTATTAAGGTTTATATCATTAATAGCCTTTTATTCATTTTGCCACATAGTTTTTTCATACTGTTAGTTCACAGAGCAAAATATATCCCTTTTGTTTTTGCATGTTTCTGAACTCTGCCCTGTCCCAAGCCTCCACCAACAGCTTCACCTTGATTCTCACAAGTTAAATGAATGTAATGAACTCAGTTCAAGATCAGGATTCTTTGTCCTTAAGAACCACAAGCGAGATTGAGCTTTCCTTTGGAAAGTAAATCTAATTTGCCCTTTTTCTATAGTGCTGACACATGCCTTAAAGCAAGACGACCAGAACAGTCCTATGCTCAACATTACCCAGGAATTTTAAAAATCACCTCTTTAAATTTACAGAAGGAGTGAGTCAGAAGAGAAAAAGGGAAGAGATCTTTCAAAAACAGCTGTAGCATGTAAAAGAAATTAGCATGAGTGACTGCAGGGAAAATATCGGCAATAGGCTTTGAAGAAATCTGGCTTGGGTCACTGAAAAGAAAACAGAGGCAGATGCTAGTCTGCCTAGCCCAGGTCACTGCAGGGAGAACAACAGCTGGTTATGTGAGTCTTGCCTGGGACACAGAGTTGGTGCTTGATTCTACGGAACAATTTTTTTAATACATGCTTGATGACTTTAGTATGGGAGAAAAGCTGAAAACTAGATGGATTTTTTTTGTGGGTGGAGCTATGACAAATTAAGCCATTTATTTAGTAACAATACTTGGGTTTTATTCTCTTTTATGTGTAGTTGTACACCCAAGAAAAAGTGTACAAATATTGACTGGCTACACACATCTACATCTGAAATAGAAATAAGTTTCTGAAGTGGTCTACCAAGTTATCAATATTTTAACAGCTCTTAAAAGCTGTTTTATAGTAGTGCAGATACTTCCAGGATTGTAGGGTCTACATCCACTCCATATTAACTGTAGGGTATTTTAAGACATTTTATTTTCACATTCATACGGGGGTCAGAAGAA
>NW_008825260.1:616386-620583 GCF_000699105.1 Pygoscelis adeliae
CACTTTTAGCTGAGAGTTAAAGAACTCCTTTTTATAACCCACCAACCAATGTTCAAATCGACTTAGAGAGTTGTTCATCCATCCAAGGCTTTTATTAAAACCTCCACCATCTACCAATTTCTGGATTGTGCTACAGAAAACTGAACTCACATTACGGATCCTGGTAAGCAGAAGAGAGTTTTTAAAGTGAATTTTTCCATGATTGCCCAGCTCGCCATTTCATGACTCATGCATTCCTTCCAATCACATTATTCATCACTCCTTTTCATGAAGGCAAGAAATTATAAATGATTACCATCTTGATTTGTCTGAGCACAGAAAAAAATATCTTTAGAATCAATGGACAACTCTACTCAATAGATCCGCTACTTATTCAAAATATGTTTCACTGAAAATGCAGAATATGCCTTCAGATGTGCCTGTAGTTTTACTAATTGTTCTAAGAATGTATTGCATGCACACACATACAATAAAGTCTCTAAGAAAGAGTCTTAAGACTAGTACTGTAGATTTTATGTGATTAAAGAGAAACAAAAGATGTTTTTTTCAGTTTGTTACCAAAATATACTTCTTACTCCCAAGTTATTTTCACTCCCAGGTAGTACAGGTATTTATTATGAACAAGTAGGCATAGCGAGGCAAATAGAACTCTTTTTATAAATTGTGAATGAAAATGTTAAGAAAATGATCTTTTGAACCAATTAGAGATAGCTTAGACATACCATGGCAAGGAATTGCATAGTACAGGAACAAAACCAGTTCTGTATAGAAACAGAAAAAAGTAAATTTATCTAGTCAAATAATTGCAACAATTTCATTTGTTGGCTGCAAATTAGGAGAAATTTCAAAGAAAAGCTTATACATCAAGTTTCTAGGTTAGTCATACACACCAACTATATCTATATCAATAGATATTATAATTCCAAAGGAATTACTTCTTGTTTATCTGAATCCACAAATCATATGAATATCATGTTAAAGCTTATTGTACAAAAGATAAGTTTTGCAGTATTAATCTAAAGCCGCCCAACTTTTTTATCAAACGTTAGAATTGACATAAGTATGGTAAAATGGGACAATCCCAGACGCCTAGGGACTTTGAAAACTCTGGTCAACTGAAACATGGCAGTTACACACACACGAGAAACAATATAAACAACAACCAAAAAAGGGAGAATAACAAACCTCTTTGCATTTGATATTTTTGCTCTTTTCGCAACCGCTATAAGGGATGTTTTTAATGTTTGTTGATCCTCACAACAGAGTAAGGAACATTAAATCCAGCTATAACCATATGTCAAAACGCAAGAGCCTAGGATAAAGAAAATAGTCTAAAATTAGTGTTTACTAAATATAATGCTGTAGGAGAATTTATTCATCAACTTTAGTGCCACTATCAGCTTGTCGTAAGTTACGCTCAAATGTTTACAAGATCAGAATTTCAGCTGAAAGGAAAAACATGTTTCAGTAGAGACAAGTCACCACACTAGGCACAGCCTTCTTCACTGAACTTCTTGCATCTTCACTCTACTGCTGACAAGATGTTAGAGGCTCTTTCTGGTAGGCATCTTAACATATACATTAAGATACTATACCTAAACGTGGCAGGATAGAGTATGCTGGTGGTATTCCACGAGTGTACTAACTTCATGCAAATAAGGGGAAGTTACACCAGCAAAATTGATTTTTAGCATCTCTCAGCACTGGAGACAGAATGAAGAAGTATGCATGAACAAGACTAAGCTATTCTGACTACCACTTTGCTAGTAAGTTGCATCTGAGGTAGATGTGTATTGCTAATATAAATAAACTGGCAAAGTGCTCTTGATGTAGACTTGATCTAACTCATTAAAACCTATTTCAATGAGAAGAAGAACCATCAAAAACTTTCTGGATTTGAGGTAGATAAACTCAATGAGCTACATTTCTGAAGCTGCTGGTCATCATCTTTTAGGTGCTACACACTTCCTGCAGTTAACATGCTTTCAAAAAAATCACAAAATATTGCTTAAAGTTTATATTCACTACCATTACTGAAATTACCAGTTACTGTAATTCTCATGAAGATTTTTTTCACTGCCTGCAAAATAGAGGCATTTCCTCTCCAGGAAAGGTCATCATGATATGTGGACAGTTTATGTCAGGTGACTTTATGAAAATCATATAGAAGAAATCAGAAGGGGAGATACTGTAAAATCAAAAATATTAGATTGCAGTTTACCTATGAACATCTGAGAACCCATGTTTTGCATGAAAATATAAACCAATAAAAATAGTGCAAATAGAACAGAAAAGCTACATGAGCATAGCTATTAATAAAGCTGCTTACTGTTAAAAGGCTTTCATAGAACAGGCTGTTGGGGTTCAATATTCAAGTTAAAATTCACAACTTACTATATGAATGTTTAACCATGCAGCTGTAATATCTTCTAATGTTCTTTCAGATAAAAAAGTAACATCTTTCATATAGTGAAAGATATGTATATAAATGCACAAAATTCTTGTTGTAAGGAGGAGGAGATTTTAGTAGTATAATTGGATGATTCAACTCTGCTGTTGCTTTCAGATATCCAACACAAAAGACCCTGTACTTCTCAATAGCCCACTGTTGCTACCAACATTACGCCCATAAGCTCCTATCATCATACTACTGCTTCCCATCGTTACACTATTTCCTCTCAAATTCACATCTTTCTACAGCTCATGTCTCCCTATGGGATCCTTAGTTCAAGTCAAGAGCAACTGCTTACTCCTGTTTGACCATGCTATAGAGTGCAATCCCAGACCTAGCATGGTAACATCTTGCTGGCTGTACCTTTTTCCTCTTGCAGACATCCTCCTTCTAGGCAGTGCTGCGAAAATTTTCCTGTGAAACATAAAGAATTTCTACTAGCTTGAGGTTTTTTGTTTTGTTGGGTTTTTTTAGCTGAGATCTTACTATGATCTTTTACATGAACTTGTATTTTAAATAATGTTTGCATCATTTCTTTTTAAAACATCATGCTTTCATCACTGTCAGCTCTGATCAATCCTACATCCTTTAACATAAGACTTCCAAAATGCATTGCAAAGAAGCTTCCCTGAAGTGTAACAGAACTTGCATATTCGTTTTACAAAGCCAACGTATGTGTTTGCTTATAAATACTGGAGTATTTCTCTAGTATTTCCTTCAAAGGACTTTTTTTAATACTTGTGAAGTTTGATTTGAGAGATGGCTGATCCCTATTCTGTGAAGCAAGCTAGCATCATTAGGATGACAAAATCAAGTCTTATTGTGGCAAGAAGAAACATCGTTTAGTGTCAACAACACACTGCTATTGATTTGAACTCCTCCTTGCCTCACGGGTGAAAAAACAAGCTCCTACACACAGACTCTCTAAGCATACCAATAGAGGAGAGAGGCAAGAAAAATACTAAAAATGGCTGTATTAAAGATACAACAGGAAATATATGACTCATGAGATGTAAATTCTTTTATCTGTATGGAATAAATTGAAGAAGAGCTTAATATGGCTTCTGCAATTTCTATGGAGTTAGATTAGAACAGAAATACACCTACCAATAATACACCAGATTTAGGTTTCCCAACCAACATCTCCTAACTGTTCAGCACCCTCTCTGAAACAAGCCAGCTTTGTTTTCATTATCTAATATGTGACTATTCTCGTTTTTAAAATGACACCTTATTTTAGCATCCTGTTTGGCCGTTTCAGTATGAGATGGGGAACTGATGAGCATACAGCGTAAATTATCCTTTCACATTACTGGCAGGATCTCTTTAAAACAGAGCTAAGAAACAGTCTGTCAACATGGATAGGTTTGCTCTTTTCCTATTTCTGAACAACAGTCTGCAATTTTCAGAAGAAAATCCATATCTTTCTTCTTAAAAGATATGAAAAAGAATAAAACCATAGTTAGTCATGCAACATCAATATAAATACCACTTTGTACATTAATAGTTCTTTTTCTAGAACTTAAAGCTATGCCTTTAAGCAAATTCGCAAACCAAAAAAATGTAGTGAGATTAAATACTACTTATGTTGTCTAATTGCACCCAAAATCTAAGCTAATTTCAAACACTTTTGTAGCACTGAAGTTAGCATGCTAGAATTCCACAGTCCATCTCTTAAAACGTGAACAAAGTAATATGCAAGGCATAAAAAATTATTTCAAGATAAATTCTTTTTAAAAATACTG
>NW_008825260.1:620607-638345 GCF_000699105.1 Pygoscelis adeliae
ATACCACATCCAGAAAATGGATGAGGTGTGAAAGAATCTCTTGTTTAATGTGACCTTTGGCTGTACTTTCACTTGTCATCATTATGAAGTAGCTACTTTCAGTGCCAACACATAAGCTGCATTATATTACCCTATAACAGTAGTAGCACGTCTTTCAGGAAGTGTTTCATACTCCGAGAAACTGGTGGCAGAATGCATTGACAGCACTTACCTTTGTAACTGCTTATAACAGGTCTTATCCAACAATAAGACCCCATTTACCTAAGGAAGTAAGTGACTGTACTAAATTTCATAGAGCATGTCACATAAACTAGTATATGTTGAGGAACTCCCTTGGAGTTCTCAGCTTCAGTGAAAACACTCAAATAAGGAGAAATGTAAATTTCAGATTGGAACTCTGCCCCAAATAATAATATTCAGAGCTTTGTTACTGTGCACAGACCAAAAATACTGCATCGTTAAGATCTGCAACATACTTGACTTTTCTTAACGTATGTAATTAAGAAAATATTTCTGGAAAGCAAATGAATTTGAAATTCAAGTAAGATTAATAGAACAAATACGACAAATTTATGCTTTATACAATGGTAGCAAGCTGCACAGTGAAAGTCAGTAGCTATCATTATCTAAAGCTGTTCATCTAACACTGTAGAGAGAAAAACCATTGATACATACTGTACACACATTTTTATCCATGTATATAAATCAAAGGAAACAGCTTCCTTTAAGGCAAGCATATGAAGATACTAAAGCAAGATACAAATTAAATATTCATACATTCAATATTTCAAAATAAGGAATTTGGATATACACATGCATAATTTAAGTTCTATAGTGAAACCTGTCTACAGAGGCCATTTCTACTGTATTTCAACAGCACTGAAACTTGAAATGTACAATGCAGCCTTTCCATGCTGTGTTAAAACTTTAAAGTATATAGCAATTCATTTCAAGTACTAAACATAGAATAAAGGCCACGTTATGCGCACGGCACTTTTGCAGAGGAACTGCTGCTTTGCCCTATTCATTACAGCTCTGAAACAGGGCTGTCAGTCACAGCGCTCTCCTGCAAGGTGGCTTCAGACTGCCCAACGAGTCACTCATTGGGAACTGAGGTCAAATAGGCAACTTCAGGTAAGAGGCTCATCAGTCCTGAAAAACCCATCAGAATTGACTCCAAGTCAAATTCTGATCCCAGGCAACTGTTTTAAACTCCGTAGAGCTGGTGCTCATACGTGAAGCCTAAAATTGGCCCCTTACACTGCTTTTATACATTCACTCAAGCCTCTTTGGAGTAAAAGATGAGATTTCAGACCTTTTTAATTGGCAGAAGAAAGCAACACAAAAACAGGCTTCACAACAACATATTGTGCACTAGGAATGATTCTTTGTGAACACAGAACCTGAGACTAGTTTACATACAACAACACAGACATGTTAGATTTTCGGAGCTTATAAATTCCTATGCATGCAAAAAACACTGTGGGGAAAAAGCTCTACTACCCACCTTTCCCCCTCAACACGTATCTTCTTCTGCATGTGTCTAAAGATAACACCATTCCTGCCCATATACTTAAAGCCTTGCTGCTAAAAAGGAACTCTCCATATGAGTTATTAATGTGAATATATTGTCTTCTTATTAGAAGTTAAATGTATTAGTTCAAATATCAAGAGTCTAATTTAAAAAACTTCCATTTTATTGGGACAAAAATATCTCAAGTTAACTTTAAGAATAATTAAAGAGTACTTGTTAAGGGGAAAATAGAACTACTCTGTTTCTACATGTTTTAAAGTAAACATTTGTCTTTGCTCTTTAAAGGTCACTCATTTGATCTTGACACATCTATGAAATAATAGTAGCAAAAGATAAATAAGTAGAAAATTGATATTAAGCAATATAAAGCTAAACAAAATTAGTATCTACATGGTAAATTACTTCGTTGAAAACCATCTATGGATTCTGCAAAGAATATACTTTTGCCTTAGAGCTAGTACTTTAATTTTCAAGAACCAAGGAAAAAAAAAAATCAAAACTAGTCAGTAACAATGCAGCGTCGAAAAGCAATAAACTCAAAATTAAGTTATAAATAATTTAAAGCATGTCATGAAGATGTATTAATAATTCATCAGATAAATAATTTACTAAATAATCAAATAAATAAATAATGAAATACATAAATAAATCAGCAAATAAATAATTCTGCAAAATAACCTAAACAATAAGTCACTAAAACAAATGACAAACCTACAAAACTACAATGATTTTCTAAATTCTGATAGTTTTAAATAAACAAATGTATATAAACTAGATCAATCTTTGGTGGGTAGAGAAATATTTTTCACTGCTATTGGTAAATTCCTGATTACACTGCACAAGGATACAATTTTAGATTTTACAAGAGTGCAGTTTTTCCCTTGTAAATTATTAACATGATTGCTACAATACATCCTGCTCTGTATTTTACATGTAATCCCTTTATGTAGCTCATTTTTCCCCCCCAAAAATGAAAATCTCTTTACAACATTCTTAATTCACTTATTTCTTTTTTTTTCCTGGGTGCAGTACTTACAATACTACAATAGCCTTCTCGGTAGTTCTCTTACCATCTTCTGCAAACCTTCAGAAGTTTTGCTGCAGGGGGAAAACAAGTAGAATAACCTTAATTATTACAGATGGTATCTCATTCATTAGCAGATGACAACATTTTATTTGAAAGCACAAGAAAAGCTGTTTTATAATTCTACAAAGCAACTTAATGTGAAACAACCATTACAGTTTGCAGACTACCAAAAGTTTTTAGAAGTCTTTGGTGGAACGAGTTCAAGCAGACTGAGGCCTGTTTCTTGTATTTAAGCTGACACACAATCTGTGCAAACTGGCACTAATTCAGATGTAAAGACAAACCATGAGAAGGACAAAATACTTGGCTGACATCTAATGTTATCCTTGATTTTGGAAGTTCATAGTCCTTGAAAGAATACAGTGAGATCATTTAATTCCACTATCTAAGTACGTTCACAATTTAATTTGAACACTGCACTCCAAAGCCAACACTGGCACCACAAAGGTCAAAATTCACTCATCTCCTGAATCAGTTTTCATTCTCCATTTATTTTAATGAATAGTATTGACAGTCGCCAAAGTTTTCTTCAAAGTGGTATTCTGTAAATATAGCACTTAAAGAAATGTGCCAGAAGTGTAATCATGTTACCAATTTTTATCCATGCCATCAAAAAGGTTTATTTGCTTTTTTCCGTAACATACATTACAGGGAAGAGTGAGACATGGTTTTATAAACCATGCCACTGACATGGATTCTAGATCTCTGTACAGGACTGTAAAACCAAATGAATACATCAAACCTGAGGTTATATATTGTATATATGCACGGTCTTTTACTACTTGGTTCAAAGGAAATCAGTATGCAGTGCTGTTTCTGCTGGTGAGATCTCAAATGGTTGATGGTGTTGCTGTATTTCAGCATTTAAAAGCATAAAGGATAATTTACTCTTAAAACTACCTGGGCACATTATATTTAACAAGTCTCAAATTCTCTTCAGGGATTATAATAAGGAAACACTTTGCTTAATCATAAATTTTATATTTATCTTGGCTAAACACCCTCCTTTGGATAGACTGCCATGTTTTGTCAAGAAAAATCAACACAGTGGAAATGAAGTACTTGTTCTGTTGTGTGGTCATTCAAAAGAGTATGTAGAAGTAATGTAAATGTGCACCAGCGCTGCTGATAATTTCACGCTCTCATACACCCATTTCAATTTGCTTTAAAAAGGACTATTCCTCCTGGCTAAATATAGTCATCATGAAAAAGCACACCTCCCCTTTGAGCTAATAACACTGCAGGCCCCAAAACACAAGAATACAAAAAACTTCTACATTTTAAGGAATCTGAAGCACTTTTTTCTCACAATGTATGTTTCTGAAGTGGGACAAACAAGACTGTTTTTTTTGCTAAGGTATTCTCTTTTAGTGCCCAGATTCCTGTTTGAGAACGACAATTCATTCCCACACTACATCTGCAAATCCCATCTACCCCCAAAACAAATCATACATACCCCAAATCCTTCTTTTTTGAAGTAATGGACCCTTGTAAAAGCAGTATATACCTTCACACATTAAAAGATTTTGAGAATTACTGGGACATACAATGGCTCAGGAGTGATCCTGAGATTCTGGAATCAGACCTTCTCTAGGAAGCACCACTTAGTCATAGATCATCTTCATTCATCTATGGCTTGGCAGCGTCTGGTAACAAAGTGATTTTTCACCAATGAGTTACAGTAGAGCTAAAACCGTAATTACAGTCACCAATGTCTTAAAAACACGTTGTTTTCTTCCCTTCAAAGTTTCCTTAGTTTTTAATTGCTTTCCTGTTTAATTTGGGCTTCTAATCTATGGTTACAGAACTAACTTCCTCACACAACTATTTCTGTCTAAGTTAGAGGGTCATAATTCCCTGCTCAAATAGACATGCAAATCATTTAAAGAAAGGACACAAAACAGCCAATGACTTGGGATACAGCCACCTTTCTCCCTCTTGCAATCAAATGCTAATTCCATCCTACACAAGAGGTAAAGGACAGAGACTGAATTTGATTCCATTCCTCTGTTCTGCCAACTAGTCCTTTCCCACCCCAACCCTCAAACATAGTATAGGTGCCTTTACTCAACAGATCATGCAAAAGACTGGTCCACAGAAGACTAAAGCAAAAGGCAGTGCCATTCAGGTGTACTTCACAGAGCAAGAATACCAGAAATAAAGTAATTGCATGCATTCTATACCCTGCCCAGGCTGAGAAGCTGAACGCTACATTAAGGAGGCCACCTTGCTGGTACTCAAGTTGTTTTGGGTGATAATGCAAGGAACTGGATTGTACCAGATACCCAAGAACGCATTTCAGATATTTACAACGGCAAAATTACAAATAAGGCTCACAGTAAAAAGCACCAAGCAAAAAGATCTTCTATTCTCCAGCTTTTGATACTGCCATCATCAGAAAGTTTCTTAGTTCGCAGGTACAAATCAGATCAAAAGAAACTGCATACTGCTGCTTCTTCCCTTTGGGAACTCATGAACGTAGGAACCAGAGGAAATTTTAGAAAGAGATTACCATATAATTTCAAAATTTAGGAGAGGATTTTTTTTTTTTTTAATGTTCAGGAGTAAATACAGGGGAAAAGAGAAAGGCTGGACAGACGCGCTTAACCAAATTATAGGTAATGTAAGGTACTGACCACTATATTATGACTCACATTTCAAGGATTCTTTGAATTGTTATAAGTTATGTAGAATATTTTGCATTATCAATGAAAAAAAAAATTACTGCAATGGATTATTATACTCAGGAACTTAAATAATACGTAAATCCTTTCCAGGCCAGAAGCTTCATTCCTCTGCCACACTTCCCTCCCTCTATTTATTACAATTGATCAATTAAGTTAAAAATTATCTGTTTGGTCCACTTCACATAGAAAGATACGTCTGTGACTCAGTACAGTACTTGATTAAGATTTTTAATATATCTCTGATTTTTTTAATCATAAAAAGCAAAGAAGTGCTTGTTACACATATTTTATAAGTCTAACTAAAAACTGTAAAAGTAACCCAGTCTTACAATCAGTTACAGGATAATTTTGAGTACGTTCCAGGTAAGAATTTTGAGTATTTCTTGAATAACTTTTTAACCAGCTTCTTCCAATTGTCTCTTAGTAAAAAATCAATTTTAAAATATTAAAACATACAGTAAAATGTTAAATCCCAAACTACTGAATCAACTGCTATCAATACAACACATAGCTCATTTGACTGTTATGACCCACGTTTCCTAGTCGATTTTTAGATAAAAACAAGCAGATTATTAGCAAAGGTTTATCTCAAATTCCCACATGTACAGCATGCCACATTAAATATATGCAAATCAACCTCTTTCTCCTCTAGTTTTTTTTGAGCTGACAACTCATATGACCTGAAGCCATGGTTAACGATGACAATTATTTGACTTTCATATTTATACAATCAGTCATCAGATATGCATGTTAATTGATTTTAACAGATAGTTTTGTATTCTAATGATCAACAGTAAGTGTACATTTTACCAACCTCTTGATTTATAAGAAAATAAAAAACTTGTATCAGTTTTCACAATTAACCCTTCATTGTATTGATTTGCAGTATTCACTGCAGATGTCTCTATAATACATTAACCTGGAAGTACTCCAAACTATGTGATCTTTATTTTGGCAGCAAAATTTGATTTTCCAATTAAAGACACTCTTCTATTGTGTTTAAAAAACACAATTACTACCCTATTTAAACAATGCATTGTCTATTAATTAGAAATGATGAAACATAATTAATGCTTAAATAAATGGACTGGGCAAAAAATTAATTTACCATTATTTCATATTCACATTTTGGTACTTAAAGTTCTTTTCTCTTTTTCAAAGAACCTTAGTCGTGCACTTCTTGATTCTAATAAGCCCTCAAATGTCACATACATGACAGAGTACAACCCTACGTTTAAGATCCTTATTTCTTAAGTAATATGCTTAAAGCCAAAGCATTCCTCCGTTGCTGTCACAAAGAGTATTACTGAATCGGTTACTTTTTTTTACATGGCTGACAATTTATTCTTTGCAATTACATTTTTATTTCACATGCACTATTTATTGAAGCATCAAATACAAACTTACAAATTGCACGGATTTGCACGCGAAGGACTGACTACTTTGTAGCTTGTACAGTGTGCAATCATCATCTTACACAATTAATGGTGGTTGTTCTTTAAGAAAATTCATATAAAAGAGAGTGGATATTGCATCTTACTCTCAAAAAGATCAGATCATGTCTTATTCCACAGAAGTGCTCTCCCAATTTAGGCCTTAGTTGTTGCTGGACTAAAGGCTTATGCTCCAATTTTGGTAAAGCAAGAACTGCCAAATCCCTTTCTCAGTATATTTTAATACCGATACAGATATTTTAATTTCTGCAAAATGCAGAATCTTTCTACTTTCTGTAAATAACTGAACGAGGTGCTGAGTCTATTCATCTTTTATCCAGGTAAGCATCGTGCAGTCCAAGTTCTGCTACCATCTCTTTTTGGCTGTCTGCTCCAATTAATTTCAAGTGAAATTTATCCATTATGAGATTTTGAGATACATTCTCCAGAACAAAAAGCAGCATAGAGACATTAGAGCACTCATCTCAGATATATAATGCTGATTCGTATCATGGACAGAAGAAACTTAAAGCCATGTTACCACAATCATGAACAAGCACCTTAACCTCTAAAACACCGTTTAATGGATTTTTCTGATTTTTAAAAGGTCTTGATTTCACACTGAACATGAGAGAGGTATTGAATATATGACAGGATTCTGTTGCTTTCTTAATAGTTATTTTCCTTAAACTAAGGACTGGCATCATGGCAAATACCGATAAAGCAAATAAATTCTCTTCAATCTTTCCCTTATTGGGAAATACCTTCTTGGTGTTCAACAGATCTTGATTTCATCCTGAACATAACGAGAAAGTCTCGGGGTCTGCAGAAAGGGGAAATCCATCCCACCCTAATCACTAACCCAGTTTTAACGCCACAGATATCAAAGCAGAGAGCCCCTCGTTTCTTTTGTACAGCACAGTGCTACAAGTTAACCACCTTGAAGACTGACTATAAGGTTTATGCTCCTGTAGCCAAGGCAGACCTTAAGATAAATAGAAGGCTGAAGTAAAGATCTTAAAGTTATATGTGAAACTCCAATATAAATGGCCAGAATAGGAAATGAAATGAACAGAACAGGAAATGAAAGGTAAGACAAATACCCTGAGAAGAAAAACCTATGTATATGCTTTATGTGTAAAGATGTAATAAACCTGGAAAACAGATATAATCCCTAGTTTCTAAAAATGCTTGATATCCTCCACTTCTCTTTAAAACCTGACAGTGTTAAAAATTACAGATCTGGTCACGTCAGCTATGGAGAAAAACAAGTAAAATTTAACAACTGCATAAGTATGGGCTGACTGAGCCAAAGCAGTCCTAGTCTGACTCATAAATACAGCACATTCATTTAAGTCAGAATTGATATCAACGTTTTCACAAGATGCCTGAACTTAGATTAAGGTGGAAACAAAAAAAATACTGTTTACAACTCACAATTTTAAAAAAGTATGTTAATTGCTCATCATAAAGATCAATGATTAGAAGGTAGCATATGACTAACAATACTCAGTATACTTATTAAAAAACGACAGGAAACAAAGAGTAGAAAGCAACTGGTGACACCTTCTGATGACAAGTCTTACGTAAAGAATTGCACCTACAATAAATTCCACAGTTAAAGGTTAAATTAAGGCTATGAGTAGAAAGAAGACCAATAAAATGTATTCTGGGAAGTCAGAAAGTAGCATAGCTAGAAAAAGTCCAGCTATAAGACAAACATTATGAGTGCAGAGATAGCATGCCACCATCCAGACTACTATGGCCAGTTTGGATCACTGAGACTCTTAAGGGGATCATGACATGGGGAACTGGGCAAAAAAAATCCAGAAGCTGAATACAAGTGGCTTAGTATCCAACTGTCACTGCATAATCTTAGTCACAAAAATGAAGTTGAGATCAATGAAATATAGAAAACCAATTACTATCCTGGCCCTGTTGCACAGTAAGATGTTCTTTTGCACTATTTTACACGTAAGAAATAAACATGGAAATGGAAAATAAGTTTAATACAACTAGGTAGGTAAGTTTAACTATCTGTATCCAAAGGTGATCCAATTTGGTTAGAAATCATCAAGGATAAGGGTTTTCCATTGTCCTTGATGTAGAAAGTATAGCCATTATGATGTTTAGTTAACTCCATACCAAAAACATTTAACTGTTTCATAACTCATACTATAACCTCGACAAAGAAAAAATACGTTATCTATCAGCTGGATCCATTCCATACAGCCATATAAACCCCAGCAAAGGCCAAATGCCCCTTCGGACATGAAGATTCCTTCTGAGATAGCCAGCGTCACCAGGAGAACTATTGCTCATGGCATCCAAATGGACAAAACATGGAAACTTCACTGCTAAAAAAACCGAAAGGCTGCACAGCTTCTCTTAGAACAAGTGAATACTTCACACAGAATCATCAAGTTAGTGAATACAAACCACAGCAGAAAACTGCTGCAAATTTCAACCCTGTTAGTGGATAGATGAATTTAGGGAGGAGGATGTAAGCATCATCAACGTAGGTCAAAATCGCTGGGTTTTATTTTAAACATGCTTAAACTCAACGTTTTAACTTAAATATTTAAGAATTATTTTAATCTGTACTTTTTACATCTCTTGCCACCTGAACCTGGTGATCCAAATGTCTAGAATAGCACATTTGAAACACTGAGTTATATTAACATCATACTAACTATAGCAGTTCAATTTCAACAAATTTCTCTGGGTTTTTGCATATCGCTGAATAAATGACTCTGGAATTAGCTTACTTTTCTTGGAGGCATTATATGAGATTATTTCTTAGTCTCCTCCTCTTTGATTTAGTACACCTCTTAAGATAATTTATTAATGTTTTGGATATCTCATTCATCATCCATTATTACTGGTGTCATAAATTAGAGGAATGGAACAAAGCACTGGACTATACACTTTTTCCATATTCATCAATAAAATAGCCACCTCTGTTAGCAAGCACTGTACAGAAGAAGTTGGTTTTATCCACTAGAGTGAGAATGGGAGCACTTTTTTAACTCAAATCCCAAAACAGATCATTAGATTTGTAGTATAATATGTTATTAGTGAAGTAAAAATCAGGGCTTCACCTTTAAATATGAAAGGATAGAAACACCTGGTCTGCAAAAGACAAAAGTACATGTCAGAAATTGCTATGTCCTGTAAGTTACTCAGATGAATTAGAAGGCTGATGAATACCAGTCTTGTATGGAAAAAAATTGATTAATCGTTGAAAATGCTGTAATTTTGCCAGCATACTATAAAACAGTAAAAAGGGGAGGAAAGATTCAACTAACAGAAACTTAAATGGCAGCATTTAAGCCTGTGATATTATTTCTCAGAAGACAAGTTACCTAAACTGGTGGTAAGTAGGATAAGTTCCTTGCCATCCCTTTTGTTGTTGGGTTTTTTTTTTTTTTAAATTAAGACAAGCTAAACACAGATTTCAGAAGATAAGAGTCATTAATGGGAATCCTATTGGTAATAAGTTACATAGCAGTATACTATGCTATATAAAGTATCCGAAGGAAGACAGAATTAATGTTATGAGAACATTAACTACTGACTTAACAAGACCATTATGCCTGCATTAAATTACATCTTTGAATTAAGTTTCAATACCCCAAAATTCACTTTTTGTTATTTTAGGCAAAGACTCAGTTAATATATTTTGTACACATTCACTGTTTACATTCCTTTAACTAAATCTCTCATTAAGGCAAATTAATATTTTACATGATATAACAGTACTGCAGTCACCTCTTTTCTAAATGTTACATGAAAAAGTTTGAGCCAGGTTTAGTAATTCATTAACAGAATCAGATACAGAAGAATTTAAGTTCTTATCCTAAAAGAAAAGGACTCCACAGGTTAGATTTAAATTGGTAAAATGATTCAGATAGCAACTGTGTATCTAATTTCCACATGGGGAAGAAACAGTTGTTATTTTTTCTTCTTTAGGCATTACAGATTAGGTATTTCGGGCTCCAATGTGAGCTGAAAACAACAAAATAACTTTTTCCAACCAAATAAAAACTCTCTTCATTGTGCCACCTCTAAATCACAACCCACATTATTTTCCATAAAAAATCTTCACTATCTATAGTAATTGATGATTAACAAAACATACTTGTACCAATGCTTTTTAAAGCTAATTCAACTAAACACATGTATACAACAGATGCATTTTTCCCTTTATTACGTCTAGAATTATTAATGAAACTGATGAACTACGTATGACACTTTCCTATAGTTACAATTGCCAGTGGAATGGAAAATGAAATACGTGAGCTGCAGCTTTTGTTAGTCTCCAGTTTGATCGGTGTTTGGCGATGATCATGATACCTGTTATTCAATCTATAAAGGTAGCTTGCAGTCAAAAAGAAACTTGTTGTTACATGACTAAAAATAGGTAGTACCCTCCTTGTACTTAGGTGCATGTGGTTTGAGGATTGACACAAAGTGGAGAAACCAATCCCTCCTCTGCTTGAGAGCAGCCATTTGCGCTCTCACTCTTATCTCTGCTTTACTTTGTATAAAAACGTGCATTGTCAGGGAAACACTGAGATTTACTCTTTTCTCTGTCAATTACGATATTCATCCATCATGTAGGTCCCCTGAACTCCATTTGCAGCCTCAGTTGACTTCTAATTTCTGTAACAGGAAACTTTATTAGACAGGAGGCTATAAGCATGTCACACCCAAAATTTCCAGCAACAGTCTAGGGAGTAACAGGTACAAGATAATTCTCTGGTGCAAAAATGACTATTGAACCTGGTCTCCCATGACCGATGGGAGTGCTCTAGCAACTGAGGCAGTAGCCAAAAAAATAAAGTGTTGGCAATGGCACCACCATTCCGTCCTGCAGTTTTGTTGACTTAGTGTTTCCAAACTATCTGAGATTTTTTTCCTTCCTGGTCTTTTTGTTCACTGAGTGGAAAACTTATGTCTGCATGGAATTGTTCACAGAACCTCAAATCAAGGAACATGCACTGCTGATTTACCTAAGACCAACTCCAAAATATTAATCTTAGGATGCATGGAAGAAGGTTTATCTTTCCCTCATCCTAAAGAGATTATTTTCTTACCTAAAACTTTACAACAAAATCCCCAGTGAAGGGTATCCAGAATTATCCAATCTTCATTATTTTCCAGGTAAATAAGCAGGTAACCTGTTCTCTATTATGAATACATAATTTCACTTGTTAATGACAGATTTCAACATTAATTAATGACTGTGTGGATGTACCGAAAAATCAAGGAAATAACATTTTAGCTTACCCCACATGGAATTTGGAATACAAGAGGCAAATTTCCTCAAATAATTATGCCAACATAACTTTCCTTTAACTCTTGTTACCTAATTATCATAGCTTCCAGGCCTGCTGAAAAATGTCATCAATGAACAATAAATTGCACGGTGAATAGACACCAACCACTGAGAAGTAAACAAAGATAACATTATTTTTTGTTAGAACACAGAATAAAATAAAATAAAATATCAATGGAATCTTGAATTCAGTAATTTTCTTTTTTTTTTTTTACTTATTTTTATTAAAGATTCTGCAAGACACAACGTCCTGTCTTCTTTTTAACATCAGAGATCCAGAAGGCTTCAGATGTTTATATACCTGTTAGACAGGATCAGTACCTGTAGACATTGATTCTTATGGTGGTTTTAAGGGACACCACTGTTATGTTCTTTAATCACAGACATTACATGAAATTTAAACCTTTGCTTCTCAGCAGCATCCTATCCTCTAAACCCTGTTGAATACCTATTCTCAGACAGACACACACTTTTAAGCCCCATGTATTAGAACATTCATTCATGTAGTTGATCAGAAGCACACATGGACCTGCAATTACCTAACACATTTATCAGTGGGGAAAAAAAGGCCAAGCAGGACGTTTGAAATCCAGTGACTACAAAGTAGTGGTTAAATGCAGGAGGAGAACCAAGGAGACAATATTCTGAAGCAAGCAGACAGGTAGCAGTGGAGGGCAGAAGCTGATACCATCAGGACCGAAGATAAACCCCTCCATATGGGGCTGCGATACTCATTTCCCCAACACCATTATTACCACTAGTAAAGTAGTTTATACAGCTACATGATTTAACAACTGTTTAAACCAATACTGTTAAATTCAGAATCCACTAGAAACATACTACAAATTGCCTCAAAGAAACAGGGCTTGTTTACTCCTCATTACAGTGTCAGTGAGTCAAAGAGTTGATCTTAAACAACAAAAGCCTGACAGAAGAAAATGCTGCCAGCTCTGTCAGACTCCTGGAAGAGAAAGTCAAGGCTCAAATGATTGCGTTGATCTTTGACTGAAACTGTAAAACAAGTCACTTTCTTCAAAGTCAAACATAACACCGCAGCCAACAATAAGGAATCCTTTTGTTTTTTCCACAGAGTGAATTTTTTTATGTCATAACCTCTGGATATTTTTAATCACACTAAAAAGGCATTAGCAAGGCAAATGTATGTGACCCAGGCCCATAAACAACCACGGGACTGGTTTTCCTGACTAATCTTATTTTTCCTGCTGTCACCTAAATTCCAGTACCAAGATTTCTTATTGATAGGTAATTTAAGGTTTTAAGCAGCTTTTAACCAATGTTTTTTTTTTCTTTCACTATCTAAATCTGAACAATTGTTCAGATCTATTCACTGACTAAACTCCAAAGTATCCATATTTTATTAGTCACATGGAAATTGGATTGCTACCCACTTCAAGATAAAATACCTCACTGACACAGATCAGAATCTAAGTTCATCCTGTTTAAAGACTACTAGCCTTACGATACATTATTTCATCCTTAATTCAAATAAAGGTAATTAAAAATACTGTATTTTCTGTTCAGAAGTTATCCTTAGTTATCCTTCCTGAACTCCTGATTCTTAGCGTCACCTCTAATGTCCTACACAATTCTGCCCATCCTTACTCTACAAACAATTCTAATTTTTAAAAAAAGCTTACATTCACTAAATCCCTTTCAATGTATCTTCCAGTGTAATTTTACAGTGTATTTGTAAGATTTCTGCTGCTACTTTTTAATTTTAGATTTTTATTTGAAATAAAATTTTAACCCATGCCAAGTAAACTCATGTTAACATACTGCAGATGCCATAACCACTACAGAAGAGTAACAGCAGAAATAAACAGTTAATGACTAGAAACAGAGCCAGAAACAATGGATAGACAATAGTTTAACTTAACCGATTGGTGCACATCCTCTTCTTCCCACCTCTCACCTCCAGTAAATTTATCGTGATTGTAACTATATTGGTCAGTTCAAGTTTGTTTAGCTGCAGGTCTTTCCATCAATGAAGTGAACAGTGAAGTCACTCAGGGCTTATAAGTAAGTCCAGACCAATTTTTTCTTCCTGGAACAAATCTTAAGCATCCAGAAGCCCAGGACTTCAACGTTTGACTTCATGAACTACATGCTTACTCAGCAGCCACCCAGAAAGTAATGCATTATTTCACTTAGCCATACCAGCACTTTATTATCCATTTCACATAAGAATTCATAACAATAACAAGTGTATTGTTTGACATGCAGCAAAAACATATATTTCCTCTGACCTCTGTCAGATCAATTAATTTCCATAACAGAGACAAATGCCTTCAGAATAGCAAAGCAAGACAACAGAAGTTCTCTCAAATGCTAGAAAAAGCCAAAGAATGTATGCTGTGAGGAAATTAACTAGATTTAAAAAATAAACTGCATTGAAGTAATTCTCTATACTACTGTTAAAGCTGTTTTCAGTAACGTACAGCATCATACACAATACTTCACAGTAAACCAATTTCATGAAATCATATGCTTGCCAGAAAGAGATGGCATAGGCTACCTATCCAGAATGCTTACCATCACAAATATCCATTTCACTTTAACCTTAAATTTACACACACAATGCAAGTAATACTTACTAAAAAAAGAAAATAGCTTAACTAATGAAATCAGTTGAAGTCCAAAATCTAAATATGAAGCCAAGTCAACCATAAATAACAGGAATAATGCCCATGTAAGTTTTATACCCTGTACTTCCCAATCTTCTGTACTTTTACTAATGCAAAATACATCAACTTAGAAAATGCATCCTAAAGTTCTTTAACATTTTTTATTATGAGGGATTACCTTCAGGATCAAAAGAGGTGCACTATGAATATAAATTTCACATCATCTTAAACGTAAAAAGAAATCTGCTGCACCTCTATCTTCTAGTCACATGACAAGATAATGTGAAGATTACATCATTCAAGGATTACTAAGATAGTTGTGTGTTTAATTATTAGTCTGGGTCACCACTCAAAGCCCTAGTTATTCATTCACCCTCCTTTATTCCACATGCTGGACTAGAGAGTCCTTGAACAAAAATTCTCAATTCACTGACTGTATACCTGATCAAGTGAGTGGGCTGCAGAACTAAAACTAAGATACAAAGTACAAATTCTTAATAAATGCAAGTCTAATTTACTTTTACTTTTGCATATTTCAAAACTTTGTTGTGCTCTCATGGTCCAAGTCTAAGAATGAACCATTGCACTAGCTGTAATACAAGACCAGCTGCCATAACATTGTCTTCATCCACAAATCAGTCGTCACTGAAGGTAGCAATGCCTAACAAGTAGACTTTAGTTTAGTAAATACCAAATACTTTGGTGACGAGTGGCATCCCGCCGGGGTCCGTATTGGGACCGGTACTGTTTAATATCTTCATCAGTGACATAGACAGTGGGATCGAGGGCACCCTCAGCAAGTTTGCAGATGACACCAAGCTGAGTGGTGCAGCTGACACACCAGAGGGATGGGATGCCATCCAGAGGGACCTGGACAAGCTCGAGAAGTGGGCCCGCGTGAACCTCATGAGGTTTAACAAGGCCAAGTGCAAGGTCCTGCACCTGGGTCGGGGCAACCCCCGGCATCAATACAGGCCGGGGGATGAAGGGATTGAGAACAGCCCTGCCGAGAAGGACTTGGGGGTACTGGTAGATGAAAAGCTGGACATGAGATGACAATGTGCGCTTGCAGCCCAGAAGGTCAATCGTATCCTGGGCTGCATCAAAAGCAGCGTGGCCAGCAGGTCGAAGGAGGCAATTCTGCCCCTCTACTCTGCTCTGGTGAGACCCCACCTGGAGTACTGCGTCCAGCTCTGGAGCCCTCAGCATAAGAAAGACACGGACCTGTCGGAGTGGGTCCAGAAGAGGGCCACAAAAATGATCAGGGGGATGGAACACCTCTCCTATGAAGAAAGGCTGAGAGAGTTGGGGTTGTTCAGCCTAGAGAAGAGAAGGCTTCAGGGAGACCTTCTTGCAGCCTATCAATACTTAAAGGGAGCTTAAAAAAAGATGGTGGCAAACTTTAGCAGGGCCTGTTGCAACACGACAAGGGAGAATGGCTTTAAACTAAAGGGGGGCAGATTTAGACTAGATATAAGGAAGAAATTTTTTGCACTGAGGGTGGTAAAACACTGGCACAGGTTGCCCAGAGAGGTGGTGGATGCCCCATCCCTGGAAACATTCCAGGTCAGGTTGAGCAATCTGAGCAACCTGATCTAGTTGAAGATGTCCCTGCCCACGGCAGGGGGGGTGGACTAGATGACCTTTAGAGGTCCCTTCCAACCCAAAGTATTCTATGATTCTATGAAATACAGTCCACCTGTAGGACTGTAGGAAATTTCTCACAGACCAAGGCAGCCCTAACAGTGTGGGAGAAGAAAGCCCACATGGTGAGCTGTCACAGAACAGTTTTTCCCAGCTTTTTTCCCATGTATGCACATTTCAATGCTGTTCTAGGAACGGCAGCTGTTTTCTGGCCAGAATGCTCCAGATACCTTCTTACAATCAAGATTCATTGAAAGTAAAGAGATAATTTGCTTGTAATACTATGCATATATATAAGGTTTATGTATCCAATTTAGAATTCTGAAATGCTTATATGTATACACAGCACCTTTTACACTGACTAAATATTGAAAATCTCCCAGTACCTACTATGGCTTTATGAAAGAGATGTAAATTAAAAAAAACAAAAACCACCCAAAACAAACCCAACTCTTTTTTTTTTTTGATTCATTAGAGAATTAAGAGAACAGGTGGTACTTGGAAACGCATTTCATGAACTGTCATAACCAAAATAGACTGGGTGACACAAGCATATATCAAGATCCACCACAGCTGAATGGTCAAAGATGCATGACACCATGTACAAGTATTTCAATTAATGAATGAGAAGAGTTACACATTATCAATTGGCCTTATACAAGCCTTACTGAACATTAAAAAGCATGAGGATCAGATGCATAAAGAGAAAAATCAAAGCAAAAAGAGAATTCAGCTTTGGGCAGAACATGATCGGGGACATCCAGCAAAACAAAATGAAGGTGATTGTTCTAAGCCATGTAGAGGTCATTATTTAAGACTTCCATTGCGCCCATCAACAGACTGGGACTAAATTCACATGTAGCCATTCACATCCAGTACAGTGTTGGTTTTTATTTGCTCATTTTTGGTGACAGACATTTCCTTTTACATTCCCTGCCAAATGTCACCTGGTGGGATTTGACAATGTGTACAAGAGGGCAGACACTGAGCAGCCCCTCATGGTTACCAGCCACTCCTCACCATATTTCTGTAAAAGGGCATTTCAAATGAAGGTTTAATTGGGCAGAGGGAAACAAAAGTCCAGCTTTAATCTCATCTCATCACTGTCGTTCCCTCTAGACCTAGAACAGATAGATCTCTGCCATTCCATCATCAAGGTGCAGCTGGGTCACTAACAAGGGGCAGCTATTCCAGACTCTATGTCAGATCTTTTCTATTAGAGATCACAAAGAAGTTCTCTTTGAGAGACCAGGTTGGCTGAGGACACAGGGAGTTTGGGGGTTTATTTGTTGTTTTTTTTCTTTCATCACAACAGTAATAAAATAACTAGTCTTTCAAGAACTAGTATATCTTATACATGCCTGTGG
>NW_008825260.1:638365-639343 GCF_000699105.1 Pygoscelis adeliae
CATGGTCAGATGATCTGTGACCAACTGTCATAGATGACAGAGCTTACAGCAGGGTATTGAACTTTGAGCTCCAGCTCTAAGACAGTCCACTTCAGAAACACTAAAGAGGCTCGATAGCAGAGCTAGAGCTCTGAGAGGAAGGTATCAAAGCAAATGTCTGGTGTTGCAGAGAGAGAGCTTCTCCCTCTGTCTTTCACCTATGCAAGATAACAGATGTCAGTTAAATGTTTTTTCATTTGGTTACATGTACATGTGATTAGAAAGCCTGCTTGCATTTCGATTTCACTGTCTGTCATCCTTTACCTGTGTCTTCAAGTCAATATATCATAATGGTGGCACAGACTTTGTTTGAGAGGAACTGACAGTAAAACATAGCTTCAGCCTCAGAAAAGGCAAATGTCAAATGGAAGTAAAAATACTTTGAAACGTTCTGTAAAGATAGTGAAAGTACAGAAATGTATCTCAAGTTACAGGGAAGAGGTCAGCATATCAGAAGGGACTACATGGAAAGCCATAGTATCCCATGGATTCCATAAACAGACATAGCAATGAATCATGACAAACCCATTACTAGCTGCTACAACAGAATTCTGGAATTGACACTTGTTTCAGTTCCTTCAAAACTAAGCAAAATGAACAAGAATAAAATTGGCATGGCCATAACGTTTCACCAAGCAAAATTCTTAACTGTAGACAGGAATTAGTCTCAAGTGAAATGGCAGTTAATTTATTGCTGTCAGTTTGGGATACTTTTCAATGATGAAATCATTGCAAACTGTAACTCAGGACTTCGAAAGATAAATTCTCTCACGTTGAAAAAATGAAACTGCTACCCAACCTTCACTTACTCTGAAGTTAACCTGAATAATAATTTTAGAAGTTGTCTTGTCAGGGTGTGTAAGAAACATTAGCTGAAATACAATACTAGCAATCTAGAGACTTGCTGGCAACTTGAGTCTTTTTTTTTAAGAGGAGAAA
>NW_008825260.1:639396-649970 GCF_000699105.1 Pygoscelis adeliae
AATACTACTACAGATATCTTTCTTTCTAAAGCAAACTGAATATTTGAGAAAAATGAGAAATCCTCAACCACTTTTTCTCTCTCAGTATCAAATACATCTTTGTCACCATTTTCACCACTCAGGTTCATGTGAGTGGTGATCTTCATCTGCTCCTCTTCATCTTCCAATATATTCAGATCTCGTCTGAAACTTTGTTGCTGTTCTTGTTGTTTTTAATAAGACCTATACATGTAAGAGTCAACCTGCCTATACATCTAAAACTCTCATTTTCCCCGCTTATCCATGCAATCCAACTCGCCTCCCAATCAATCCATGCAGTGCACAACCTCTAAAATGCTCATCTCACTGGTTGCCAAAGTCTTCAACAACTGTAAAGACAGTTGTCTTCAATGATCCAGCCTCTCATCAGCAATTTTACATTATTCTTTTTGTTTGCATCTTTATCATTGCATACCATTTTACAATAGTCGAAGACAACCTTAGTAAAAACCCTTGTAAAAGTCTGTCTTCCATTACTCCCACAAATGCAGTTAGCCAAGAAAATCTGCTTCAATATCTAAAACTGTATCTTTATTCGTAGTGTATTTGTTCTTCCTTGCCCACATTTCTTTTCTAGTGAGCAGTTATGTGGTGCTTAGCTGCCTACTGTGGTTAACCCACAACACTACCTTACAATTATTTCTGTTGTAGCTGGGTCTACTCAGGGCTTGAAAACACAGAAGCAGAGGAGCTTGACATGCACAAAAATCAGGCAAACAAAACGTTGAGACATACACTGTAAAAAATAAAACATGAAAGAATAATGGCCAGCAAGGGTTCAAGACACATGTTCTGTTTGGTTAGGTTTGATTTTATTCCATTTTTCCAGAAGGTGGAATCTTAGAAGTATGCTAGGTTCTTTCATGCTCAGGAAAGTCCAGGGCTGTAAGCATTAGGGCAGAGTGAGACTGCAGAGAAACAAGTAAGAGAATAAAGAGATGCTCAGTGTGTTTTTTTTAAAAAAAAAAAGAAAAAAGGCTATTCAATGCCTGTTAATAAGCTTTATATTGAAGATTTTCCTCTTAAACCCACTGGTTTAAGCCCTAGTCACCCACTTCCTATCTGGCCATTCTTCTTTCTCAAGCTCATATGGCTTGAGCTAGATTGATCCATTACTTCTGGAAGGGGATGGTGTGAGTCTGAAGCTTCTGAGCATAATAGAAAATGGGAGATTACCCTGAGTCTTACTGAAAGCTACCTTGAAACACTGGCAAAAGACTGACTATCTGTATCAGGAGGTGTCTAACATGCTCATGGACTAAATGATAAATAACACCAGCTCTAGAAAATGAAGTACTCCAGTCAACTTACAAAAATTATAGCATGAGTCTATCAACATACTTTTCTCCCAATCTGGGTAAGCTGTTACAAGGAGTAAAATGATGTTCACTCAGCCCACATTTGCCCTCTTCTCAGATAAAATTACTCACAGTGGAAATTATAACCATGACTGATCATACACTATTATTGAAAATTAATGTAAAAGTCTAGTCTCACCCAACAGCTATGAAACAGCAACAGCATGCTCTAATTCCTGGCATATGCCAGTTTTGAATACTGACTTATAGGTAGAACTACGTATTTTTCTTCTAATATACAAGAGCTTTGAGTTTATCTAAAATCCCTAAAGACCAGAACAAAAATGTATAACATACTAAAAACAAATCAGGACTTTCTCCAATCACGGAGGCTGTAGCGTGCACAGGAATGCTATTAAAGTAACATAGCATCTCAGCTGGATTTGTAACAGCTGATAGCCACTTCTTCATTTTGTATGTGTACCTCAATCCATCCCAGTCGTGCACAACGTCAAAGTGGAGCTATGCCCAGAGACAGCAGCTGCTACTGTCCTCTGGTCCTCCCCACCCAGTTTCATAAGGACTGAACTTTGCGATGAATGGATTCTGCATTTGTGGGTAAAGGCAGCATAACTGCACCAAGTGTATGCCTGACATCACCATCAGATACCATTATTAAAAATTAATATTAACCTGGATCTGTCCAATATATGTTTTCATTTCTTCTCAGGCACAGAATTCCTCTCACTTCACCCTAGGAATGTACTTAAGGCTCAAGACAAAAGTCGTAAGACACAAAACACTGGGCAGCTTTTCCATCTCTGCAAACTGGAGTTTGACATTTTATCTTGAAGGTGTGTCAAATCAACGAACAACTTCACTGATCAAAGGTGGGAAACAAAAGCAAGCAGCAAACTGCTCGGGTCCATATACAGTTCTGAAAAATTTGTAGTATGAAAGGGGCCACAAGCAGCTAGTAATCAGCTGGAAATGGAGAAGGTACATCCTGCCCTATACATATATCATTCCATCTATCCCTTAAACCTCTTTCCAATTCCCTGACTGGCAGTTGAGCCTCAGCTGTCATCTTGCACCTGAATCAAGCAATCTTCAAATCAAGACTCATGGGCAGTATAATAAATAAGAGTTGGGACCACTGCACAAATCCAAAACCCAAAGTAGCTTTCTACTACGTGAAACCCACCCTGACTACAGAAGGGAACCTTGTGAAAAAGGGACACTAAAGTTCCAAGTGTAAAATATTTATACTGCCTTACAGTATTTTTCAGAAATGCTATATAGGAATGAATTTTTAATTTGAAAGGAGAACTGCCCATAATGAACTTATTTAAAATAATACACAAAGTACCAACATAGAATTTCAAAGGGCATTTCACGCTGATGTACGTACTTCCCCAGAAAGTTGTGAAGTAAATTCACAAATAAAAAGGTGAAGTTTACCTTCATTCATAAAACGTTCTCATTTCTTCTAATTGGCTGCCTTCTTTGAAAAGCGCATTTGAAAAAAAATTCAACAAGTCCTAACTGTAACGCACACACTCCATCAATCTAAAATGCTAGCTTTTTTACTCCTTTTTTTAGTTTTCGAGACACTGACTTTTGACTGAATGCTTTAAATGTTTTTTGTGCACAATGAACATATACCACTGATGTGTTCAGAAGAAACCTTTCCACTGATTGGGACACGAGTTTCCTCTGATTACAGGAAGTCAGAAACTTCCTGCTTGTTGCACTTTCCTCTACTTGCGCTCATCCACTGTTCTCTCATCCAGCCACAAAAATTAAATTTACAGGAGTCCAGATTTCTGCATACTTCAAAAGAAAAGAATCTTTTCAATATCATCTGCTACATATTTTCATGAAGCAGGGCAGGGCACAACCAGTATAAGCTTTACATATAAATGTGAATCTACAATGAAAACCAAAGGAGGTGAAATCTTTGGCCTGTTAGCCTTGACTGCTTAATGTACTGTACATAAAGATTATGGGGTATAACAAACTTTAAAAGATATCATCACAAGGAGCACCAGGTTTAGTTTTCAGTCTACAAGAAATACACACACATATATAAAAGAATTGCCCAGTTATCTATTTGAATTTATTAACTTTTCCCCAAACTGTGTATATTTATTAGCACCGTAGGCATACGTGTAAATGATGTAAATTAAAAATGAGTCAGGCCTAAAGGAGGACACTCTATGCTACTAACTCATGAATAACTGAAAGACAAGCAAGGCTCCCATATATTTTTTAAAATATGTGGTTCCAATAGAAATAACAGGCTGTATATGCTGCAGGTGTTCAAGCCACCATTCTGAAAGTACATATAAGTTTTACAGGAAGCAGGCCACACAAAACAAGCATGAGTATCATTTGAGAGCCACTCTTCTCACTAAAGAAATTAATAACCCCATTATCCTCCCCAGCACAATTATCAAATAACCTAGCAGATTTACACTGAGAGATGTTTACTCGTATTTGTCCCAGAAGCATTAGTACTATTCTCCTTATATCTACTCTTTCACTCTACTTCTCAAATTTCTTTTTCATAGTCTACTATTTAACATGCTTAAATTACTTTTCATTTCTCCCATTTAACAAACTCATTTAAATTGTGTGATTTATTAAACATTTTACAGTGTGCTCCTGTATTAGCTGTGATGGGATGTTAAAAATCTGGGTTCTAACTGGAGCTTCCCCTTTGAGTTGTTTTTTGGCCTTGAGTAAGTCACTTCCCTCTCACCGAAAATGATTAATGCTATTTTCATTTATAGATGAAAGGCTCTACAAAACTACTAAATGCTAATCACAAATACTCCAGATAAAGTTTAGTCAAGAAGGTACAAGAAATCAAAGTATCACCTTGACACTGGATCCTCTTACTCAGATTTACAGTGTAGCAAGCATGCTGATATGAGAACGATTATGAAATAAACATGAAACATACCATTACAGGCTTAAAAGTTTCTATTTTTAAAAGAGGTCAAACTTACATCTGAAAGGTCAGTGGGAACACTGACAAATCCTTTTAAAGCAGAGATGATAGAAAAACTAAACATGGTTTAAGAAAATAATCTTAATTTTGAAAGAGAATCTGTTGGGGAAGATCAGAAAATACATCAACAGTTTTCAACTCTGCAACATGCCAAGCTTCAATCAGTAAAATATAGGCAGATCTTCATCCAGATATAAATGTTGCCTTGCTGTGAACAATGGCAGGAATTAAAAAAAAAAAAGGTTGGCGGAAAGACTGTGTACATCCACGAGCCACCGGTCACATCCATCAGTGCTAATGGAAAATTTCGGGACCCAGAATACAATCATATTCATCAATATTGTGTGAGATTAATGATGTTTAAAAAAAAATGTAAGTAAACGGGTGGCATGTTGGCAAATCAAATTTGTTGTGGACACATCTAAAGTACAGTAGATAAGAAATAATCATCAGCACTGCTCAAGTAACTACTGAGCTTTAAGCTACTCTTAACAGTTCAGAAAAGAGTGCTGAGCATGACAGTGGGAAGGTAAATTATAAATACAACACTGTAAAATTTGTGAAAAGATTACATACTTCCATAGATAATGAAAACACCCACCTATTAAAATTCCATATCAAAAAGAAAAATACTATGGGGAAGAACACTCAGGATCAGCACTGTAAACCGTTATAAACCGACAAGAATTTGAGGAGCTCAACGGTATGGAGATTATTCCACAATCTGGCATTTTTTTTGTAACTTCCTTTAAAACACCTGCTGTTGGCCACTGTAAGTGACAAAACAATGTCCTGGATGACAATTCATCTGATGCCAGGTACAATTCTTGTGCTAATATCAGAGTGAAGTCTAAATGCTAAAAATGCACTTTTACAATTCTAGAAGGATTCTTTAAAACTTTCAACAAGTTCCATACCTTCTTGAAATTCAAGTCTATTCTCAATACACATCACACAGCTATACTTCTTCCCAACAGGAAAGAGGAAAGGCCAAAAGTCCACTTGTGTAAAAGCTAGAGATTAAATAAAAATACCACTTATTATCAAGCAGGCACAATCCAGGTTTCAGGAAACATCGTTCAGACATTCGTTACCTGATAGTTCAGAACCAAAGGATATACTGACTATATGTAGGTCTAAGAGTTAAATAAGACAGCTAACTCAGAAGGTGATGCCAGTAGAGGTCTGTTACAGACCATCAGCTCAAACCAGAGAACAGGAGGATTTTTTTTTGCAAGCCCATATTTGTAGTGTGCTGAAAGAAAAATGTCAAACTGAAGTATTTTTAATAATGAACCCTAATATCTCAGGATCTTAAGCAGCCAACAGTAAAAACATCAGTTTTTAAAAATTATTAGCAACAGTTTTCTAATAGCATTCACCATAACCAACACAGAGAAATTACCATATATCCCATTATAACAGCTAAAATGAGTAAGTCACTGGACTAGAAATTGGGGATAGTCTAAGAATTACTGGTCATGACCAGATTACAGAGCCAGATAGAGATTACTGACATCTATGTAAACAAACATATGATGCACATACACGCTCGTATTCCTGAGGTTTCAAAATTTCTGAAAGCTGAAAAGAGCTATGAACAAAATTGACTGGGAAGAAAAATCTTAGACAGAAAAACATGAAAATGGAAACTTCCTTAAGAGGGCTTTTATCTATGGTCAGGCAATTCTACAGCTAACAAAGAGGACAATTTTGGGTACAGCTCATCCTAGCTGTTCAAAACCTGATGTTTTTGAAAAAAGAAGCAAGTGTAAGGAAAAAAAAAAAAAAGCAGGATCAACAATGTAGAAAAGGGGAGGCTGGATCACCATCAACATAAATTAGAGTTACGGAGTGTAGAAACTGAGAGACACAAAACATCCACATATGACACAGACAAGAATGTTAGTAACAAACACCACCTCAACAACAGCAGAGGCCCATGATTAGACAGAGGTGGCACAAGTGTTAAAAATCATAAGGAAAGATCAAAAATAGTCAATAAATACTTTCATTCTGTAGTTGGAAAGATTCAAAATGGTATAATTGTATCACATTATATTGATTTTGTTTCCGACTCATTTGTTAAACAGATGTTTCAGATCAGATGTTAAAAAACATTGAGACAAACATTTTAAATCAGCATACTTGTTAAACTTATCCAAGAGTCCTAGAGTAGGCAACCCAGCAAATCTATGATCTGTTGATGCTCTTTTAAAACTATGTATTTTAAAATCTGTATCTGTCTTTAAATGCTAGGGACTGCCACCATGCAGAGGAGTGAAAACTCAGTGTCAAAGGGACAAATCAAGTTTTAAGGCAGCCTGATATGATAGAGAATTCAGATGAGATAACAAGACCCAGTGAAAGACAGATGCATTCAAATGTATTCAAACAATAATTGCATGCCTTATTTTTAAATAGTGGAAAAGATGAATCACTGCAACAAATCGACCAGAGAAGTAAATGGTAGATTCTCAGTATCTTGATACACTTAAAAAAAAAAAAAGCTTAGCCAACTAGAAGTTCAGAAAAAAAAAAAAACCAAGACAAAAACTGATGCTGTAATACATTTAAGGTGAAATGCTCATGTATTAAGATAGAATTGATCCTCACTCTAATGCACCACTACATGATGCAGTACTAAATGCAAGTCAACTTCAGCAAGCACATGAACTTTTCACATACACACAGCTAGATTAATTAGTAACGTGGTAATACTGTTCTTTAATAAACCTAAAATAACAATTCGCCAGCCCATTAACAGAACAAAAAGCCCCTCAACTTAAATAGTACAGAAGGAAAATGTTGAGTTTTTTTAAATAGAACACAGGATACCATGATACTGTCGCTCTTCTGCTGCATACAGTTCAACATCAGTGACACGTGATTCTTCCTATTATTTTAAGACGATTTCTAACCAGACTTCAGGTCATGTTATGACTCAGTGCTTTTGAGAAATCTACGTCTAATCATTAACAGAGGCAAAATACCCATTTCCATTCTGTTTGGTAATTCATCAACCTTTATCCAAAATATGCTAAATGTTGAATGTTCATCTCCAAGGTCTGGATGCAGTTTGACTAACTGCTCCAGCTTGGCTCTTGCTTCTTATCCCAACTTTCAGAGTATAAACATGGTCAACCATTTCTCCTCAAAGACTGTCACACACAGATTCCCATAAGATTCAGAGTAATCATGCTTTTTTCTATTCAATACCAATAAAAAGAATATGAATTATCAGATTATAATGTTATCCAATATGACAGGGACCTCAAACTCTGCACCACTTTCAAGTCCTTTTTTTAAAAGTATTTGATCACAGGAGCTGTGATGTCAGGAAAAAAAAATTATATTTGGATAATTAATAAAAACATTCTTAAGCAAAATAGACTACAGAAGCAACCTTCCTAAAAACTGGAAATGGTAACAGCTATGCCCCTTCTTTTGGAGGTCAAAAATAGAGAGTTTAAGCCTCACTAGCGTAACAACCAAACACAAGCAAGCAACTCCTATCATGTTTAACAGCCCTCTGCTTGTGAGAGCACAACTCAGCCAAAGATCTGGGTTTTTATAGGCTACAGACTGAATTGCTTTGGGCACTTTACTGGGCTAGAAGAAAAACCACACAAAACCTACAGCTTATTTACTACAGAGCAGTGTAGAGTCTAAGTCAAACAGTTTAGATAACATACCACATTTGCACTCTGCAGACATCACTGGCTCCTGATCCAAAATGCTCTTACACATGCTAATCAACAAAGCCTCAAATGGACTAGGAATTGATTATCTTAGAAACTGTCTATCCTCCACAGTTCTCAGCAACAGCTGTTGTCAATTACAGTAGCATACCTAACAGTTTAACATAAAACTCCTAAGGATGGAGCACAAAGTAAACTTTCTAAGACTTCGTCAACAGAATTCCTTTCAGGGCAAAGTGTAAAACAGTTCTTTGCATAGCCCTTCCCCAGTGAAAAATGAAGTTATAATAGCAACAACAACGCGGAGACAGCAAAGATGATCTCTACATTAGCATATATCACAGGCAGGCAGAGAATGTATAACACATTTCCACCAAACCACATTTTTCTTGCACATTAATATGAGGTACCAAAGTCCAAAAGATGCAAGTGCAAACAGAAAAGAACAACGTTTGAGTAAAGCCAAGCCTGTAATGCAAAGAATGAAAAATGTGAAAGGAATGTTTTCACTTACGTTTCTCAAAGGTAAGTGCCGCTCTCGCAGGTGGCACAGTATTTTAAGAAAAGCTCTGAACGATTTCTGTATGACAAGTCAGCTTTGCTAATATTGCAGCAGAAACGAGAACTATTTGTAAAAAATCAAATTTGTGGCTTCCTCAGATTTCTGAGAAGGTGAAATGAAGTGAAACATACAAGAATCTCATCAGTTTAATTAATCGTTAAACAAAGCTACCAGTACAAGCCTTATTTAGTCACCTTCCCATCCACAAAGCTGGAGAACAGACTCTTGTCTTCATCTCATTAACAAAAGGATGCCATTAATATCTTCTGAAATGTTCAGTTTTCATAGGAGTTTATCACATCTGTAATATCTAAATTATGAAGCCAGCATAAAATCTACAGGGGAAAAAAAATGCACCTTCTTCCCAGTATGCACTTATACGTAAAAATAGTAATTGCTCATGCTCTCGTACTTTGTTATGCACTGAAGTACCTTACGTAGGTTCACAGTTCATACAAGGGTAAGCTCCTGTTGTTGGCTCAGATGCAGTTACCAACTTCAAGTAAGAAAATATACAAGTTTAAAAACTCAACAATTTCTTTGGAGTAGTCTGTGTCTAATTCTGTGTTTACCTGATAGTCTGAATGTATTACACAACCTTAATTGTAACAACTTCAGCAATCGCTACTATTTTTATATATATATATATATACACACACACATATGACTTTTAGGACAACAACATTTAGGCCATACATGGGTCACATGCGTTAGTAAAAACAAAGTTTGACAACTAGTAATTTACAATTATTTTAACTCAGACAATTATTACATTTAGAAAAAAAAAGGACTGGTTTCAAAAACAGAAATCATTATCATCCACAAACAATGTATTTTTCTTATTGACCAGTTTTAGATCTTATGGTATTTCAACCCGCGAGCAGCAAATGTAACAGTGGATGATGAATCAGAGAGAGGTGGGATCTAGGATTAATTTAACTGAATGTTTCACGACCCTCAAATTTTTAAAAATATTTTCAATACCAACAATCAGCCCACATTTATTTGGAATACATTTTTGGAAGCTTTAGTTTTCACAGAGGTATTATCAGTAAATAGCTGAATTAGTGTGTGGCAAGTAACAGAACTGACAAATAACAACTTTAATGAAGATTCATTGGTCTGAAAAGAAGTAATTCTCTTATGTGGTGCTTTTTAACCAAGTTTCAGAGTACTTTGTAAGGGAAGGCAAGCAGGAGAGTAAAGCGGTGCATGGATGCGGTAGAGCTGAGTGGCAGAACTAGAGGACTGTTCTTGTCTCCCGAGTCCCATCCCAGTACATTTTGGAACATGAGCTCTTTCACATATTAACTAACAATTTTGTTGTTTGTTAGGTATTCGAAAGCGTATATACCACTAAAACAATGTTATGTCAATACGATGGAACAACTATTTCTTACAAGCAGACCATAAAGCCTCCAGGATGCGTAATACCATAGGATACGTAGCTAAACTAAACTACCGATGGGTACAGTACAGCAATCTAAGAGTATAAAACTCTCAAACATCTAAAATGTGCTAACTGCAGCCCTTGCACTGAAATCCAGACTTCTACACCACTTGAACTACTGTATCCTAAAGAAAAACAAGTGTGACAGTTAAACATCTACCACTGATGGCAATAAACTGGACAGCTAGCACAGACTGAGTCAGATAGGTGAGAACAGGGAGGAAGAGAGGCTCTGGGGCAGGAAAAGTGGAGGGAAACCAAGCTTCTTCTAAAAACTCTTTCAAGGCCTGGAGGGGAAAAAAAAAAATCAGGAAGACCTTAACTTCCCTCTTCAGCCAGCAGGATCACCACCAACAACGATTAAGAAAAAATCCAGAGGGGGAAACCTTGTGACAAATCTGCCTCCTCCTCCCTCCCTGCTTTCACCTCCCAGAAATGAGGCTCTGACTCCAGAGATCCCTGCCGGGGAGCACCTGCCCTCAGCACGCACCGGGCCGAGCCCCGGGCC
>NW_008825260.1:650974-672195 GCF_000699105.1 Pygoscelis adeliae
GGCCCGCTCGGGCCGGCGGGGCGGCGGAGGGGGAAGGGCGGGGACGGGGCTTCCCTTGGCGCGGGCTGTGGCGTAGCACAGGGCTGCTTTTCGCGAGCCCCGGCGGGCAACAGCAAAAGGGCACTGGGATTTCTCGAAATCGGGAGTTTCTCCGGTTTTTCGGGGCCCTTGACCCTCTGAGGAGGCCCGGGGCTCTTTTATTTACATGAAGCGTACGCAGAGTGCAGTTACCAGTCACGCAAGGCGGGAGTGAGGGGGGAAGCAGCTTAAAATGAGGTAATTTAACGTGAACCCAGTACGCTGCTCCCTGGAAGCGACTGGCCAGGTTCAGACCGCTTGGGAAACTTCTTCGTGGAAGGAGGAAATAGGTGGTGGTGTAAAAAAGGAACGGTGCCAGGCTGTGCTTGCTGGGCCCAGGCTGACCAGGCCCCCCCGGCCGAGTCCCCGGCTGGAGCCCTTGGGAGGGCCGGAGGTGCGTGCCGGCGTCCCGGCAGCGCTTGTCTTCCTAAGAAATGGAGTAAACCCTCTAAGCACGTTTTTCTACAAACCAGTAGCAGTTCACCTGAGACAAAACACTTGAATTTGCAAGGCAGGCTTGAAGTGCTGGCATGCGTTTTGAGATCAGCTTAATCAAAAAGATTTGCTTTCTTAAGTTTTGGGAAATCTGGTAGATCTGCCATTTCCTTGGCATTGGCCTTTTCTTCATTAAAAATCCTGAAGGAATGTCAACTGTTGTAGAGGACCACCTAGTATTGGAGAGTTCATTTTACTTGAAAGAAAAATTGCAAGGCATATATTTATGCAACCGTCTGAAGATGAAGTGAAGCGCTATAAGTAGTAGGTTGCTCTTTGTGACAATTGTGTAATTTCCAATTATGCCTGGTAGTGCACTAGGTATCCAAGCTTTTCTTTGGGGAGTCGCAATACGGGACAGAAAGGACAAACTAGAGACATACTCCATCATCCATGCTAGCTGATGCAGGATTATTACCTAAACCCACGTCTTGGAAGAATGGGCCTAAAACTGGTACTGTTTGACTATTAGATGATGCTTCAGGGCAACATGGGAAGAAAGATGATCGATCTGAGATATACCTAGAAATGTGAAACAGGAATAAAACTTAGTAAGTTTAGTAATAATTACATGATGAATGTATTGTATCTAATCTCTGAAGACATTTCTTATAATTCCCCTGATTCCTAGAGAGGAACTTTTTTGCTTTGTGGGCCATTTCAGGGCAAGATAATCAGCCCATCTATGTGGTTTTGCCAAAGATACTTAGAGAGGAAGTTTTAACTCTGTGCCAGTCTACAGATGTTTTTGATTCCCAGATGTTTGATTAAGGAAGAAGAGACCAGAGTAGGTTCCGGCCTGCTGATGATAGTGTTTTACAGCAATGCATTTAAATTTCTTGCAACAACAGAATGCTTAACGTAGAAAGAACCATTTAAAGTTAAATGTTTGTCAGTAGACTTAAAAGAAAAAAACACAGGGCAAAAAAATCTGGAGGCATGAGAATTTCCTTGCATGTCCATATATCTGTTAATTTCAATCAGTTCATTTCATTTTTTGTTTGAAATCATGATTTTCTGTTTGTCTCTCCTTACATTTATTTTGTGTCAGAGCAGATCTTGATATTAAAAAAACCCAAGCAGTCAAGCATGTAATTCTCATCTAGTAGTATCATGTTTTGAATACTTTGAACAGCTCAGTGATAAAATGATAATTTTGTTCAGTACAGGCCACAGCATTTGATTTAGAAATCATACAGCCATCTACAGTCAGTCTGCGTATATCACAGTGACCTGTCCACTATAAATACATGGAAGTGCGTATTTTCTGCTTTTGGAGTATAATGCATTTTAGATAAAGACACATGCAGAAGTAGCATGTGCTTGGGAGACGAAATGGCAGTGTAAAGAATTGCAGCACGGTGTATGTTGAAGATACAGGTGTATAGGCAGGATTCACTAAGTACAAATTTTACTGAAAGTATCAAAACCTTTTTTCTATAAACCTGTAGATTTGTGCTACTGTTAAAAAAAAAAAGTATGCACCTGCCTTTGGCACACTCTTCCACTGTGTACTCAAATCAGGCAATTGTGAGTTGTCTAAATAACTACTAGAGTAATTATATGAACATAGGATACCTAATTGTGTGTGCACTTAGGGGATGTCTTAAAAGATTTGGCCCTCTCAGTATTCTCAATATGAAAATTTTCCCATGGAAAATAAAAGCTAGAACAAAAGCCAGCAGGAAAAACAACAGTAGAATCTGCCAAAAGTAGTTTATTCTTGTTTCATTGGCAATCAATTGTTAGGCTCATCGTAACACTTAAAATGCCAATTTAACCATGAATGGAGGTTCCACCCCAAAATTAAAACATTGTAAGGGGATGAATCCCTTTTACTTACACAACAATAAATGGAAAAATAAATTCCAAATATTATTGTTTTCTGCATTTACGAGATTATGGGGGGTTAAGAACGAACTGCTTAGACCTTCTCAATTTATGTTCAAAATATGTGCTACTGCAGAGTCACAAGTAAAGGTGTGTAAGCTTTGTACAGGTGAAGAAAATAATGTTTGTAGTTACATATTTCTAATTTCTTATATTAGGTGTTGACTGAGATATTCTTAGGGTTAGAAATATTTTTAAAATTTTACTTGGCTGCATATTGGAATTGTGAAAAATCTTGGTTTGTACTTAGTTCCTTTATTAGTTACATAGTTCGTTTAAATAGTTTAGTCTGTAATCTAGCTAAGTTTTATACAAGTTCTTAACATCTCAAATGTAAGTGGTGTCCGTAGCAGAAAATGCATACGTTACTTGCACACCTGTGATGGTAGAAGCCAATATAAGAGTAAGAAAAGTGGAAAATACTGACTTTCTGTATTCATTCCTTCCAGGTCACACCTGGTAAAGTATCCAGAAATACATTTTAGTTTCCAGTCCTTGGAGGGGGCGGGGGGACAGGATGTCCAATTTGGTTATCAACTATGGAGTAAAGCTATTACATGCATATGAACTAGTTAGCAGGATTTCATCTATTTTGAAAGAGTAGTGTATAGATTTGCCAGTTTAATAAAATATAAAGTAAAAAATCTTGACTTTTTGGATTAGTTAACTCATGCATGCAAACAGAATATGAAAATTTCCACAGATTTTTAATATGTATTTATGTGAATTATATACGTGTATTTTATTGAGTGCATATACAAATATATAAATATCTATACACACATTAGTTGTATTTTAAATTGCAACAGTATCTTGTTTGGATTTCATATTTGATCTGTAATCCAGGAAATTTTGCAATCTCAGGGATCTGAAAAAATCTCAGGAAAGTTTTAATGATTGCAGCTTCTCCCGTGAGTCAAAAGAAGCTCCGCTTCTGTATCAGCTATATTCCCATAGAGAAACTAAGAAATACTTGTAGAGTACTTCTAGTGTTTCTAGACCCTATAATGAGATGTATTGTGTATACACCCATTAATAACAAATTTATATTGATTTTAAACTTGAGGAATTTTCTTCCAGTAGAGTCTGTTTGACACCGTCAGCTTGCAGTTTGCATTGTAAATATTCACTTATTCACTCTGAAGTTCTGCTTTCATACATTATTTTAAAATACTTAGCAATCGTAAGAAAAAAATTAATTACAAGTTTTGTTCTGTACTTTTCAGTTTCCATCGACACCTTCTTGTGGAAAAAAGTAAAAGTTTTGCTTCTGAATTACAATATGGCCTGGCCATAGACGTTCACACTTTAACTGAAATGGGTCTTAAATAATTTTCAAAATTCTTGGGTTTAGTGAGTTCAGGTAAGCTCTCAGTGAAGCTGTATGTCAAGTGATAGGATTCAGTGTAATTCTCCTGCTATTATTTACACTTCCCAAATACCTAACCAAAAATGCAGTGTCTTCTTCCACTTTCAGTAGAAAACCAAACATCTCATGCTTTCTTAGTAAAACACGTAGCTTGACATCCTGACAATTATGTTCAAAATGATGAAATTCATCACATAAGTTCGACAAAGGGGTGCTACTTCATGCGTTCTGGAAATTTTTAAAGGAATCAAGCAAAGTGGGGTGAGCAGGAGGAATAGACTGATGAATTACTGTTGGAAAGAATAAAAAGAACCACATACTCCAGACTAGCTCAACTAAAATTTGCTGCAGGTGAGACTTTCTCTGAAAGGTATAAAGAAGCCAACCTCCTGATCTTGAAACACACAGTGCATCAGCAGAGAGTCACATCGGTATAATCTGCTGTACCACATAGTTGTTAGATCAGGGCCCAGAAAGATGGAGCAACTGGTTAGCGCGGAGCAAGGCTATACAATGATTTAATGCAGAGGGCAAAAAGAAAATAAACTGGGTATCAGAAAAAGTTCCTGCTAAGAGTATCCAAAAATACACAGTGATTCCTGTGAATATGGGTGTCCAGGGCAACTTTTTTGCGTGTGGTGCCTTTGCTCCCAATTTGGGCAAAACCATCCATTGACACTTAAGTTCCATTGATTTCAGCAGAGCTTAAGTGCTTTCCTGAATCGAGGCTAATTAAGTGCATCACATACAAATACTCGTGTGCATAAATTGTTTACAGGATTGGGGCTTTAGGGCTTGTCTAAACAGAGACACTCAGGAAAATTAATCCAAATTAACTAAAGGTATGAATTTAAAGTGGATTAGTTAAACCACATTAAACCCCAGTCCACACTGGGGTTTAATGTGGTTTAACTAATCCACTTTAAATTCACTGTTTTAATTACTTTGGATTAACTTTCCTGAGTGTCCCTGTTTAAGCAAACCCTTAGTGTATTGAATAAAGTCCCCAAATGAGCCAAAATTAAAATAGACCCCAAACTAAATAAATAGCAATTCTGCGTTGGCAAGGGATGAAATCTTTAATTTTTACAATTCCAGTGACTGCGTACCACCAATGTGCTGAGGAACAGCAGCAATGAGATCAAATTGCAATCAGCGAACATGACAATGGAACTAAGCCGTGAAACTCCAAGCTGCGTAGGAAAGGCTGGTCTAAGAAAAAGTCGGAATAAAAAACAAATTTTCAAATCAGTTTTGTGTACTTCGGCAATATTAAACTGCAATTTAAAAATGAAGATCAGATTTATTTCCGCTTAAACTGGCAAGACCAGTGAAGGTACTGTGGTTGCCAATACAGTCTGTGATGGCTAGCAAGGAAGCCAAAACTGGCAAGAGAAGTAAGATAAGCCTTATTTATGTAAATAAGAAACCATTTGTATTTAATAATAAGCTATTACTTCTGATTAGCCACTTAAATATGATATATAAATAAAGCACTCAAATAGCAGTTGATATTATTATTTTGATAAATGAACATTTGTGTTCTTTTGAAAACTACAGTCTGATTCCCAGGGTAGCATTTGCTTAGAGTTCCATTGGAAGCGGTGGGGCTTCATTAGACTTCGAATTGGGGGCCAGCACAGCAGCCAAACTCTTCAGGTGCATTAAAAATGTAACGAGGGACAAAGGTGGGATTGCAAGCTATACAAATTAACCGACTGCAGATTGATTTTTTTTTTTTTTAGTGAATAAATAAGTAAATAATAAACCATTGATAACTACTCAATTTGGCATGAAATATCAGACATTCATGGCCAGACACCCAGCTGGTGTAAGTGGGCAGATGGTCCTATCTTTACTTAGAAATGATAAGTTTGGGAAAAATTTTGTTTGATTTTTTTTCTTAGTTTAAGCAAAATCTGTTCCTCTGCTGAAAGTGACAATTCTTTAAATAAAAATATTGTTGAAAAAGGTTAGTCTTTTTGTATTTAAGCTGTGTAATTCAGTTTTGGTATTTCAAACTTGAAGCTTGCTTCGAGACTAATACTGTCTTTAGTTACACTGCTGAAAGTGCCTGCATCCTGACTGCTTTACAGCCCCGGTTGGATATACACGCGTGAGGCTAATGTCATAGCCACGCTTCCATAAAATAAAAACAGTGCCTATGATTAAAAGAGCCTTTACCCCGAATAGTCCTATGTGCTTAGTGCTTGGTAACCAGTGATCCTCACTGAAAGGGCAATTTTTAAGAATCCTCTGCCTTGCCCATTTATTTCAGAATACTGCAAAGCAGTTTGAAAGTGACAGGGATGATGCAGTTCTGGTAGACTTCCCCTGCTGCCCCTGCTCTCCGCAGAGCGGCACGGCCCTCTCTGAGCTCGGCCTTCCTCTGACGCATGACGGGTCTTCCCTCTTGCTGCTGACACTTGGTAAAGGGAAGGGACTAAGGCTAGTGAAGAAAGAAGCAAGGCAAGAAAATGGGGAAGGAAGGCAACGGCACTGAAGGCAGGACGGGTGGGAGAGAGTCAGGGTGGAGCGCCTGCCCATTCTCCAAAACTGAGAATAGAAGAGTAGCAAATTGAAAGTTCAAGTAACTTTACCTCTGACAGCTTTTTCAATCTTGTTCTGCTGTCCAGCTGCTTCAGTAATTTTTCTTCCTCTCTAGTTAGCTTTTTTTTTCCTTCAATCCCTTTCCACATATAACTTTATGCTATTTTCTCTAAAAATAATCCCAAATCTTAAAGCTGTTGTTCTTAAACACTAATCTACTGTGCCAATAATTATTTTATACTGTCCTTTCACTAGCCTAGAACAAAATTAAGAATGTTCCCAGCTGTTCGGTTCTTGATGCAGAAGATTCCTTCAGCTTACATAGATCAGAATAACTGGCCATGCACACTGTTGCTGATGTGCAGGTAGAGTATAGGTGGAAGTTAGGAGCAAGGGTGCAGAAAAGAAAGGAAAAGAGAGTGTGCATTTTCACTTATATTAATATTTTTCCAGAAATTTATTCACTAAAAGAATATCGCCATGTACAGGTGAAAAAACACACGTTAGCTTTCGTTTATGCTGAAAATGACTGTTCCCCTGGTAAGCAGAAAACAGTAGTTCTGATCCATGCCCTATTTTGGAGAACTCTAATTTAGTGCCTAAAGGAATTTGAGGGCACGAGCACCTCTTCATTACACTGACTCCCACTTGTTTTTTACAACAATTAAGTGTTAAGCCCTACAGCAGCACAACTGTTAATATTTTTATGGGTCTTAAAAGGGACACTGACAATTTGAAATGAGTGAAATATCATACACTGAATAGTGACAATTGTTTATGGCACTGTTTTTCCATCTTGCAGCATTAAAAATGTGTTTTAAATTATCTTCTTTCCTGATACGGTGTTTGTGTGGGCCAGATAACAGTACAATAATTGCCCTGTGGCTCTGCAAAATGTACACAGGATCCTCTGTGCTTGAGCACAATCTTTTCTTCTCTGGTGATCTGATGTAGCAGCATGCGTCTTCACCAGAGGGGTGTCCTAGAAAAAGAAGGAACTCTCTCTAAGGTGTTTTCAAAATAATATTACTTTTTATTGCCATAATTTTCATTCAAGGATTTCACAAAAGCTTTAAATCTGTCAATGAATATTCAGGTTAGCCCTAAAAAATATTTGTCAGTCATAGAGTAAAGTGTGGGAAGGATGAATTTAGGAGTTCACAGCCACAAAGTCAATCAAAAACAAAGAACACTTCTGCTGAATTTATCATATCTGTTAACCTCATTATGATAGTGATTGTCTGGGGTGCATTTTAGTGTAATAACCGGTGAGAGATTGGGAAGGGATGAAGCAACTGTTTCCTCTAGAACACTTTATGCAGCGCTCCCAGGGGAAGATTGTCTTATTTCTGTTCTCTCTGTAATTCTTCTTTCCCCTTTGAGTGAACCGAGGCAACTGGCCCTACTCCTCTCTGAATAAACTTTTGTAGCATTTGAGTGGGCCAGCAGAAGACAGTGGAAAAAATTCACTTTGCCAGCGTAAAGACAACTAAAGACAACTACCATTATTTGTCTCTATACTTCTGCCCTTTTTGAACAGCTTTTCATTTTTTCTGTTGGTATTAGGTGGGGGTATAAGTGATATGTTGGCAAGTTCCTGCAGGAGTGAAACTACAGAGAAAATCTAAGGGCATTTATCTACACATAGAGGGGCAGGACACAAACAAGGAATAAGCTGGAGAATATAAACTGGTTAGGCTTATTTTGACTTGGCTCTGAATTGTATCAATTTCAAAGTAGTATAAATTGCTTTCTACGATAAGGAGACTGGAGCTGGGGATGTGGGAACGGCAATGGATGTTGTATGCTTTGACTTTAGCAAAGCCTTTGATACAGACTCCCATAATCTTCTTACCACTAGCACTTATTTGTATTTTTTTCAGCACTTGTGAGACTGCATCTGGAGTACTGTGTCTAGTTTTGGGCTCCCTAGTACAGGAAAGGCGTTGACATACTGGAGGCAGTTCAGTGGAGGCCACCATGCTAGCCAGGGGCCTAGAGAACATGATGGACAAGGAGAGGCTGAGAGAGCTGGGCCTGTTCAGCCTTAAAAAGAGAAGGGGAGACCTTATTGCTGTCTATAATGACCTGATCAGAGGATACAGAGAAGACAGAAACAAACTGCACTTGGAGTTGCACAACAATAGTAAGGGCAAACACAAGTTGGAGCTTGGGAAATTCCCATTAGATATTAAGAATTATTTTCTTTTTACTATTATATTGGTCAAATACTGGAAGAGGTTGCTCAGAGGATCTCCATTCTTTGAGGTGTTCAAGACTGAGTGGGAAATGGTGTCCTTGTTTCGGCAGGGATAGAGTTAATTTCCTTCCTAGTAGCTGGTACAGTGCTGTGTTTTGGATTTAGGGTCAGAACAATGTTGATAACACACCAATGTTTTAGTTGTTGGTAGGTAGTGTTTACACTAGTCAAGGACTTTTCAGCTTCCCATGCTCTACCAACTGAGAAGGCTGGAGGTGCACAAGAAGCTGGGAGGGGGCACAGCCCGAACAGCTGACCCAAACTGGCCAACGGGATATTCCATACCATGCGACGTCATGCTCAGTATATAAAGCTGGGGGAAGAAGAAGGAAGGGGGGGAAGTTTGGAGTGATGGCGTTTGTCTTCCCAAGTAACCGTTAGGCGTGATGGAGTCCTGCTTTCCTGGAGATGGCTGAACACCTGCCTGCCGATGGGAAGTGGTGAATGAATTCCTTGTTTTGCTTTGCTTGCGTGCGCAGCTTTTGCTTTACCTATTAAACTCTTTATCTCAACCCACGACTTTTCTCACTTTTACCCTTCCGATTCTCTCCCCCATCCCACTGGCGGGGAGTGAGCGAGCAGCTGTGTGGGGCTTAGTTGCCAACTGAGGTTAAACCACGACACATGGCCATGAGCAACTTGATCTAATTAGATCTGTTTGAGTAGGTGGCTGGACAAGACAGCCCCCAGAGGTTCCTGCCAACCTAAGTTATTCTATGATTCTATGAAATTGCACATCTCTCTTCTTTGGATGTTTATAGTGTGTTCTAGAAGTGGTAGAAAAGTTTGTTTTCTCTGGGCATCTTGTAGAAGGTGTTGAAGAAATGAAAAATCTCTCTAAACGTTAGTACATGCAGAAATTACATTCCAAATTTCTTTCAGTCCCTTACAAAGGGTCAGGCTGTCTACCATTGAATTTGATATCTGAATTTAAACGCCAGTTTCTTTTCCCAAATCTGAACTATATAGAGCTCTTCAAGAAGATCTAGAATACTAAATACAATTAAGTTTTTGTTGTTTCTTTTTCTTTACTCTTTACAAGGATGAGTGTCTGGAGACTTGCAAAGATCTGCAGTGAAGAATAGAAAAGGAAAGGCAGATGGCTTCTCTTAATCTTCTTCAAAATTTTCTGAAAGTGAATGATCTACAAGTTTGCTAGGAGACCTCTGTAATTTCAGAGACGGGAAAACTGATCTCTAGCACCATCTCTGAACAAGAAGAGTGCTGAAACTTTAGCAATTTTATCTCAAGAGTTCATTAAGCTAGGATTTTGATAGGTATTTATGAGGACAAACCCAAACCAGTCCTCCAATTTTCTATTTAGTCTCAGCAGGGACTGGGAAAAGGAAAATGGCTTTCCACTACCATTGTGTCCTCTAAAATCTGAAGTCAGCTAAGGCATGCAAAGGACACACCTTCTCTTTCTAATAGTTAGTTTTCTCTTTCCTTGAATGCTTTTCCTTCCCTTCCCTCTGACCAAAATCCCAATGTGGTGTAGATTCCTCCTTCCTTGGAGAGCCTCGGTATGGCAGAATTATTTCATGAAGAAATTTTTGTGTATATAGTCCTTGTAAAAAAACGCATTCTTTACTCCGTTTTCAGGTAGCTAGTCTCTTCATTCATGTAACGTCAGTCACTTGCCCGTCATCACAAAATCTTCAAATTGTACAGAACATAAATTTGTACCATAAAAACATGCCTGAGCAAATGAAACAGATCCCTTGAGCACACACACATTCTTTTCTTTACCAAAAAAATCTTTCTAATATGTTTAATTTGTTATAGAAGCACAGAGAACACAAGCCTATTTTTTGCTTTGCTATTCCTTTCTGAAATGCACTAATTCATTGAACCCATTTTAAATGAAAATATTCTGAAGATCACAAGAAGTCAAACTATGAAACATTCAAAAAATGTCTCTCAGTAGGAAAAGTCTTGTTGCGTCCTTTGTTAAATACCAACTTCAAACCATGATTTCTGCATTGAGTTTTATTAGCAGTTAGTAAGCAAATTTGAAGGGCCTGATCCTGCATTGCTGACACCATGCTGGATGAGGCAGAAATAAAACAGCACACTGGAAATTAGATTAAAGGCCAAGTCTGCAACTGTTATTGAAATCCAATAACTCAAACTGCAGTCTTACCAGCAGTTAATAGTCCCAGTGGTGCTAAATAATCATAAAGCTTGAGGGTATCTACTCTTGTGCCAGCACACCAATGAGATGTAACCATCCTTGCCCCAGGAGCTGTAAAACAAAAGCCATTCTCCCATCAAAGGGCAAGTTTTCTTGAGGGGGGACTGATACCTGTGTAAAGAATTGGTAATGTCTTCTATGACCTTTTGTAATTCCTTTCCCTATCTTTACCAAGTCTACACAAAAACCTTGGAAAGGACAATCAGTTTCCCTTGAAAAAAATGCAAGTGTCAATCTGTAACATTAGCAACCAAAGTCAGATAGTTCAAAGGCACCACACAAAGGACTTCTTTTTAGCTAGACAAGTGTAAATATATCCCTTTTAGTTATGACCCATCTCCAGACAATGTATGTTCCTATCCTAATCTTGAACACTGTTGCTTTTGACTTCCCCAGGCACAAGTTTTTTTCATGTTACTTCAAAGGAAAATGAAAACAAGAGAAAGAAAGAACTCAAAGGTTTTAAACTTCATACAATGTGCTCGGTTCTCCTTGACTATCAGTTTCACCCTAGGCAGAAGAACGTGGGTCAGTTGGAGTAAGTTGCGTATGAGACCAAGAGTCATGCAGAGACCAAGTGTCCTCTTCTTCTCAGCATAAATCTTTATACAGGGAGAAACAAAACTTCTTCAACTAGCATCAGGGAGAGGTAGGTGAGTTAAAAGGAAGACACCTGAACATCCATGTTCCTGCATTGTCACTCTGTTCCTGAATAGCAAATGCTAAATGGAAGAACAACTTCTTCACCAAGTCTATTCCTTCTAGCAAAACAGAGTAAGTGGGAACAATATGAAAATAACCAAATGCAGTTAGTCTTTGTTGGATTAACAGTCTTTGCCTGTGATATCATAGTAGAAAACATGAATAAAACTGAATCTTCACTTACTGAGGTCACTGTAGGTTCGGCTACTAAGTTCAGCCAGAGGTGGTTTTACTCACAAAGAAGAACAAATTCCTTGGGAGAGCTCTGATGAGGGTACCCCATCTAATAAATGTTTCTTTGAAACAAAGGTTGAGTTTGAAGACTTAATTCAATGAAAGCTTTCGCTGTCAAGAGCTGCCTTTTTAAGACACCATTTCAAACAAATCTATACATCCCTGCCAATCATGCTGCTCATACAGTCTTTCAATAGCTACTGCAGCTACCAGTTATGGGAGGAGAAAATATTTCATGCACAGCTAGTAGTAATGTTAAATACCTTGTTTGTGTTCTGTGGTAGGAGTCTTTTTTATGGAATCCATCCAATCTCCATGAATATTTTTTCACTACCTTGCTTATCCTGCTGACTAAACATTTTGGTATTGTCAGAAATGAGAAAAAAAGGGTGATAGCTGAACAATCACAAAGACCTTTTCTTCTGTTTCAAAATAGGAATTATTTCAGTAATGTAATAGGGAGTATTTAGCTCCATTCAAAAGAAAATGTAAAGGTTTGTGGCATGGAAGAGACCAAGTGCTTTAAATACAGCATTAAAAAAATCTGATGGACAGCCATCTTTGCCTGGCGTCACTGAGGTCTGACTGTTCCCAGCGTCTTTTGGACCATAGCCAACCTCTTTATTCCAGTGTTAAGGAAAAGATACATAAGACAGAAGTTTTTAATTTTCAGTCCCAAAATTTGGATATCGTCTTCAGAAGTTTCAGATTTATGTAGTCTCATAATATGCCCTGGAGATACCATGTACCTAATTCTTCTTGTTCATTATCACCCCTTGTTTTGTATAAATTGCTATTATGTTGAGATTTCTCTTCCCCTTTTATTAAGGCAGTTAACCATTTACCAGTTTTATATGAATTATCATAGAAAAATTTATTTGCTCTATAAAAATAATTGGCTTCTTTAACAGCAATATTATTCAATAGTGCCTTAATCTGTAGCAATTCTACATAAGCTTTTTACTATGGGATTTTTGTGTTCTAATTTTTTATTGTTAGCTTTGCTAATAGCTCCAATTTTTCTTGCCTTTGGCATTTCCTAATTTCATGACATACACCTAAAATCCAGCTTCTAAAAGTCACTTTGAAAGCCTTCAGTACACTATGATATGAAACAGAGACCAAATTAAAATTTATATATTCCTTGATTTTCGTTTTAATGGCTATTAGAAATTCTTTATCCTTAAGTAATAGAGTATTGAATCTCCAATGCAAACCATTTTTATTCTCCTCTCTTTGAATTATCTCTATTATTTCACTGGTATATGATCAGATAAAAGGAATCCATGCACTTTAATTCTCAATTTACTCCCAAACAGGTTTTTGTCTCTGCAAAAAATGCCGTGTCTCATATAAGACTGATTTTTCACAGAAAAGGAGTCTGAACTTACTTCATTGGGGTCAGTAGAGCTACTCACAGGTTCAGAAAGTAAAGCTGCTTATCTTCACGTTTGTGAGTTTAGGTCTTGCAATCATTTATTTCCTTTATTTTTTTAACTACAAAGTATCCACCTTCCATTAAACTTTCAGCTGAACTGAAGTAATTTTTCTTGCTGATAGAAAATTACATGTGCGCAGGACAAACTGATGGGAAGATTCTGTCACCTTTTTTATATTGAAATGCAAGCAGCAGAGCTCCTCCAGAAGTGTTTCTGAATCTACACCATAGTCATACAGCCTAGTCTCATGATGACAGCAAGCTCCTCAAGCAGTCGGGGTTCTTTGCTGTATCTCCAAATGAAGGACACTAATACTGGAATTTACTCTCTGCTTTTAAAAGAAGTTTTGTGCTTGCTGGTTTATATATATCTTAAAGAGATGAGAATCCACTCCATTGTTGTATGAAACAGATTTATGCAATGAGTGCCACTGCTAATCAGTTGTAGATGAGTAAGGTGCTTTTCCCTCTGTATAAAGCTCCTTTGTGAAATTTAGCTAAGGCAAAATGTGAACTATATTGTGTTTTCTCATTTCATTTGGTATTTTTACCAAACAGTTTTGCTGTTTGAATTATTAGTGTAGTCACTTTGTTCTTTTATTCTTTTGATGGCACAATTAGGTTTATAATAAGTATTCAGATTATTACAAATATCAAAGCAGTGCGAGATGAATGTGGACAAATAAGCTGTGTATGATAAAAATATAACCACTCTTAGGAGTAAGGTATTTTTCATTTAAAATGCTGCTTAGTAATATAGAACTTGGTCATTCTGATTTAAGTTTCACATTTAAAGGTAAACTAACAAAGTGTTTATTTTAATCAGCCTGTCCTGCGTAATCTGGTGGAAAAATAAACATCAGTTAAAAGGCTATCAGTCTGAAAAAATGACTTACCTTAAACGTTAATTTGAAAAAAAAAAAGCACTTTTTTCCCTGTCGTTGGTTTGATTGAACTGATGTTTCTCAGAGCAACTGAAAAGGAAGCTTTCCCAATACGTTTCAAGCTCTTTTTTTGTCTTTTGAGTTGCGGGGTTTTTTTTTCTTTTTCCTTTCTTGCTGTGGTGTTTACTGCCTCTCAACAGTGTCTTTTTGCCTGGAAGACAACAGTTATAACAATATGATGCAGGTATTTTTCCATAGAGAGCTGCTTGTTTCTTGAGGATTGTTTTAAAATTTCTGGGATAAATCCTGAACTGGCATAAATCTATACAGATAGATTTCTCGGCTTAAGTATTCATACCAATTTACAATCGGCACCTTCGGTTGTATCGCCCATTGAAACATTGGTGCTCCCTGTTAGTGTCATCCTCCCCTTCCCAGTGGCCATCGTTGACAAAGAATGAAGGGAGCCTTTATGGATATGTTGGCTGTAGTGGTGCAGAGCTGTGATCTGGTAAGGCTTCTAGCCCTTTTGTGCTTTGTACGGTATTTAAGGCTCCTATCTCGGGAGTTTTCATCCAGACTACAATGCATATAGGAATTTAGAAAACACACCCACATAGTCATGTGTTAAAGGAAACTAAACTCTGCACAAATTAATAAACTGCTATCAGCTGCTGCAGTTGTATTATTAAGCCATATTATTACATGCTGCCTAAGAGCTCTGCTTGTAGAAAGGGATTGCTTTATGTTGGAAAGAGTCAAAATAAGACAGAGTACAAAAATACAAGATAAAGAAAATTGCCATGAAATTGCTATCAGGTGCTTGGGTCGGTTGAGTGGCAATATGTGCAGGTTCCTACATGCTCGTTCGTTTTGGACAAAGTCACATTAAAGGAAGGGAAAGTGTCTTGTGGACTTCGGTGGAATCTGGATCAGGCCCTCTGTGAGGAAAGCTAGGTACCGCCTCTTGTAAAGAAGTTTTTAAAGCCACGGCCCTTTTGTTTTCTTTTTTGTCTGGCATCAATGTAAAGTAATAATACGTGTAAAAAATAAAGTGAACGAACAGTGACAGAGGTGGCAATAAAATGTTCACTTCATTACTGCACCTGAAAACACACCTGTTCGTGATAGTAGTGTAGGGTGACTACCCTTTAGTGAACACAGCATGTATAGTGTAGATTGTTCCATACTTAAAAGTACATTTATGTGAGCTTGTCTCTTTGTGGCTAGGTGCTATTCCATATTCTGTCTTCAGCTTGTTAAGTGCTGGTGCACTGTGTCTGTGATTTATTGTTCTCATAATCGGTAATATGTCTCTTATGTATATGCTTTCTTTTTCTTAGCTATTGTCTCCGATGGTCATATTAAAAAATCTTTTCATGGTTTTGTGGCTTGTACAGCAAGCCTGCATTTTACTTTTTTATACTCAAAATGTTTCCCTTTGCAATTTGTTTAAAACTTGAGATTAAACTGCATGAGATATAGAATGACACCTAAAAACCCATAGCATCCATTGGAATGACTTGAGTTCAGTGAGTGGAGAGAGGGAAGGGAAAGCTAATTTACTCGCACATGTCTCCCATGCTTGTCGAAGGCCACTACAGTCAATGTTTACAGCAGCTGTCCATGATCCTTACCTGAGATGCAGGGAGCATCTCTTTACACATTTAATCATTAATATAACTTTTTTTCAGTTGTGTGTGTTGACTGTGTTTGAGTAGTACCTGCTGCCTCGTTTGCTTAGCATAACAAACTCCTTATTCTACATCTGTTTGCTATGTTGTGGTCAAGTGGTCACACAGGTTTAACTGGGTGATGTACAGCACTGAGCCACAGTCTGCCTGTTTTGGCTTCCTGAGTTTTCCCCCAGGTCAGTAGAACAGCAAGTCTCTGGTGGACAGAGTTGGTCCCTTCACAAAATATGGTCCTATGCAATTGGCTGCGTATTAGGTGTCCAGAAGGTAAAAGTTCAGATGCTTTTACTGCACGGAGATAAATGCTGCCCTTTCATTACTGAAGCTTCCTCGCTCACTGCAACAGTTGATTTCTGTTCGCAGAAGAAACTCACCTAGGGGTGATGGGGATGTTGGGTGCTTTTTGTGTTGCTCTATTTGAGAAGAGATTTTTGATGCATCTTTTCATTCTCTTCTTTTTTTACACTACAGGGGATGATACGGCTCGGTGTGTTCATTGCTTGCCTGACTTCCCTCTGTTCTATGTACTGTGGTGTGTAATTAACAAGCAACGTACCTTTTATACAAAGGAAAAGCAATAGGTGGACTACATGGCAATTTTCTAGTATGCAACTGTGTTTCCAGAGCTGTGCACATTGCTGCTGACACCTTTACAAATATAATAGTATGAATTTAACACACCGACAGAAATGCAAGGAAAAGGCAAAACCATGCTGGCTTCTTCAGTGCTAGAAAAACAACAAATTAAAATGTTTGGCAAACAGAGGACAAAACTCATAGGGAAAAGACTTGTACTTCCAAGCTTCTCAGGGTACATTAAGCAATAAAGATTAAGAATTTATTACAGCTTTGTGTTCTTATTGCTATTTTTATCCTTCTGTCTCCTTCCCCACCTCACTCCATTAAGCTTGCTAGTAGAAGACTCTACATTTTATAAAGTTATCAATAGAAAGTACTCCATGCACAAGGAATGGTAACAGAGTGTTCCTTTCGTGTCCAAAACATGTTGCATAATTGCATAAAATTGCACTGAGTTACTGTGAACTTTACTAAGGTCTTCAAATAGTCTGCTAAAAATGTTTCTGTGAGAATGGTCAAGTTATGATGAGTTGTAGTGTTTAAAGGGCAAAGTTGAAATTCTCTGAGTAGGTATATAAATTTGAATTTTATGAATAATGATTTTATTACTCATGAAAATGAGCAATAGCTAGTGTGATGTGTGCTAAGCATCAGGTAGCAAGCATTACAAGTTGCCACGTTTGGCAGCATGGAACCATACTTTTGCTTAACCTCGCTGTAACACAGGTAGCAAAGTTTCTGCCCATTTTTAAACAGGGCAAAATACGCACTAGAAATGGAGGATCAGACCGATCCATTTCTCTGTATCGTGGGATCAAGGAGCTAGGAAATCATCCCTCCTGCCACCTAGATGGCGTTAGTACAGCTCTATGTAGATAACAGAGAAAGACTCCCCAAAAGATACAGCTCTTTTCAAGTAAACCGTAATAGATTCATAGCTTTTTTCTTTACTCATATGAGTAGTTTGACTGATTACTTGCATGAGGGAGATGACCTGGGTTTGGCCCAGCTAGGAGATGTTGTTTCTTAAAATTCCAACAATAACATTCCTACACATTATTCTACAGAGCTCTTGCCTGAGGGCCCAATCTTGTCATCCTTCCACACACAGCATTTCCATTGAAGTCAGGATCAAGAAAATTATAAACGATACAGCATAAAAAGATATGCTTGGTTTATTTGGCACTGGAAAGCTCTATGTACAGGCCTTTGGGTGTCATTCCATGATTTTGACTGAGGCAAAATGGGAAACAGGGGAAGGTTAATGTATGAGTATTATGAAAATTATAATAAAGAGTGTATAATTCTGGTTAGAGTCAACCAGCATTGACCTGTAAATATTGGAATGCACCCCCCAAAATGAAAGTATTCTTTGAAGATTAATACCGATTCTTTTCTCATGACCTCATCCTCACCTCTTTCAGGCTGTCCAAGTAGTGTGGATGGCCAAGTAGCAGTGGATGCTTACAATCAACTGCACTTTGCAAGAAGGAAGCGTGGTAGCGGTTCTTTCATAAACGCCCCAGCCATGGTTTCCCAGACTTTTGTCACCTTTGAATTGCACTTTTGGAATATGCTCCAGATGAAGCTGCCGTGAAAACCTTAAGCTTAACTGTGACTAGATGCTGTGTTTGCTTTGCATGAGACCATGTTATGCTTAGTCCCATGATCTGTTACCAGATATCTAGATGAAGAAGAGGTTGGTCTTGACTTACAAGCCTTAAATGGTTCTGAATGATCTGAGGAATTCTCTTTCCCCACCTGAGCTTGTCTGAGATGTTCCTGTGTGCTGTGAACATACTTGCAGGGATGTATTACTTTGCCTTCCTGAAGTCCAGCTTCAGAAATTGTCAGGATCAAATGCAACATGATTATCTCTTCCAGTCTTTTCTTGGAGCGTCAGTATGTGGCCTGAGAAAAAGGACAGATGAAATTGAAGCATGAGAAATTACTTCATAACGCTTTTGACTTATTTCTAAGAGGACCAAGAAAACTTTAGGCATATAAATATACTAAAAAACCTTACAAGTGTCTAAATAGTCAGTTTGGGTTTTCCAATTCTCTCAGTGGTTAGAAGTTTCTGAAATTCCTTTTTAGTTTCATTCTCATTATCTCTTCTATTTTATTTTTATTTTACATGTTAAGAAAAAATGTATGGCAAACAATGCCTCGAGCATTGCAGCACGGTTAGGAACCAGGTTTCTAAATGCCCCAGTTAATATAATGCATAATGTTGCATTCAGCAGCAACTCATCTGATTGAAATAATTGACTGGAATTAAACTATTGCTACTAAAATTTATGTAAAACTAATGAAAAATTTATTGGTTTATAAAATCCTTGCTTTTATCCAGGACTAACAATTCCTATGCAACGCTAGTGATCCTCCCACAAATAGTTGAGAGGAAATAAAATATAAGGGAGTTCATCAGTTCATATTCCCTGAGATCCTCACAGTTACTCTTCTTTGTGATCCAGTCTTTTAACTTTTTCATGACTTTAATCTTAAAAAATAGATTTTTAATTAAATTCAGAGCTATTATTCCCCTTTAGGGGAGGTGGGAAAAACAAATGCAACTCTGATGCAGGACCTCTGAGCATAACACTTTCCCTCTCTTTACAGTTCATTTTGGCGTTTTTATATATCTTCTGCTAATAAAATGTAATGATTTTCATCTTTTACTTTGACATCTGAGTCTGTATCTTTTATCTGTTGTTTACAGTGTTTCAGCCCATAAATAAATCATATGACAAAATAAATTACTTAATCTTGTGTTTTATTTGGAAACGCATTAAAGCCTAGCTTTGGTGGGAAAAAATCACTTTACACCTTACAATTGCTTATATACTTTTATGACTTTTGTGTCACGTTCAAATACTATCAAGGTGTCATATCAATACCAATTGTTCACAAGAGCCACATTTTAAACCTTTCAAGTTTTCTGATAGAGTTTGATAGGAATACTTTGAAATGAAAGTACATCTGTCTTTGGCAAATGGCATTTTCAGTTCTGAGTGGTTTTTTTTTTAATATGATTTTATAGTGTATTACAAAAGCAATATTAATCCCCAGAACTTTCATCAAATCAGTATACATATGATTATAATGAAGTCCGTTTATCCAGTCCCCTGTATCCAAGGCCATTTGTTGTCAGCATCTGTTTTTTTCATCCACTATAAATTTACTTATCCTGCATATTCCCAAAGTTGTTCTTTTGTATTTTTTGGCATCTGTGTAACTGGTAAAATAAATGGTACTGCACTGAATTTCAGGCTGTATTTTTACTCTCAATTTCTTTTAGACACACTTTGCTTCAACAACAAGGAATAAATGATAAATATTTTCTCCACTGTTGTGAAAGAAAAAAAGTTTGTAACCTCAGTGCATTTATCAAGCTTTTACCTGGTCAAAGAAAATTAAATCAAATTCTAAATAGTTGCTTGCATATCTTTTCTAGAAGCTTTTTTCCTTCACAAATGCCTCCCACAAAACTATCTTTCACATAGAGAGTGTGCCCTCTTTTCTTAGGTTAATTGCTGAAATATGATGTGGTTTCGTTTCATTCTTAGTAATTTCCGGATTCTATTCCAGGACATTTGGGATAGAGCCCAAGAGCTTAGCATGTTTTCCTTTTTTCATGGTAAAATTGTGCAAATATGCATTAGAGTGTGAAAACAAACAGTCTAATACATTTTTGCAAAGCTCTTTATGTTTACTGTTTATTGCAGATACCAGATCCTAATTAAAATGCGCTAACAAAAGCCAAGATACAAAGAACAAAGATATAACGAAGCCTCATCTTTTAAAAATATTTGTGATTAATCCCAAAGGACACTGTGTCATACGTCATTACTATAAAATTCAAGAAAGTTAACTACATCTTTGGAAAGGATGTAGTGCCAAACACTGTATCCAATCCATAGAAAAATAATCATATCATGGTCATGTTTTCTAAGGAATAATCTTCTTTTCAGATCCTATAATGGCATCCAGCTACAACCCCTCTTGTTTATGATTCCTTGCGCTTCTCAGGGAAAACTTCCTGAATAGGTTTTTAAACACCTTGAAATGCTGCTTCTTCTTACTGACATTTGACTCTAAATAGATCTCTGTCATTATTAAAAAGGGGTGATTTAAATTTGATCCCAGAAGACATTCTTAAACAAGAAATTAACTTAATATGCTTGTTATTTTAACTGTGTAGAAACAAGTTACTGCTTGATTTTAAAAAAAAACTTCTGTTCAAGCAAAGATCAAGCCTTTAGAGATCACATTTTATATTCACTTCAGGTGAAATAAACTTGTGGTCCAGCAACTGATGCCTACAACAAGGTAGGATTGCTGTGGTCCTGTTACGCTTCGGAACTGGAGATTAGAGCATTCATGCAAAGTAATTCTGTTTTCCTGTGCACCATAGTACCCGGCTTCACGAAGCATAGAAACCGGGAACATGCATGGATTAGGTATATTAACAAACAGTAACTGATCAATCTGTTCACAAACTGTGAATTCACTGACCAGAAATTAAAGTGGATGTTGGCCATGCAACAGTCTGCGGTGGTGGTGTAGCATTCGAACAACGGTTTACTGAATAGCTGGCACCTTCATCTCTCCTTGGTATCCATGTTACTTCTTCCCATGTAAGTAAAGCACTAAGGCTTTGGGAAAGAGATTTGTCCTCTACATATGCCAGGTGACAAACGCCTGTAAGAGGCAATGAACTGAGCACACGCTGAAAGATTCCCCTCCATCTGGTGGAAGGCAGAGGGCAGCGCTGGTGGTGAAAGATACTTCCCTATGTTTAGGGAAGGGATGTTACACCTGTATTTCCCTGAAAAAGCACAGAGGGAAAGA
>NW_008825260.1:672210-692135 GCF_000699105.1 Pygoscelis adeliae
AGCTCAACACTGGAAAATATGCTTTGTAGGAAAGACTTGATTCATTATTGGTGAATCAGAGGCAAACACAAGAACGCTCTATGGAGATCCGTTTGTGCTCGGTTAGGCCAGTTGTCCAGTCACTGTCCAAATGCTTTCATGTGAATTTCTCTTTCTTTAGAAAATTCAAACGTTACTGGGACTTCATTCTGCTGCTCAGGATAATAGGGATCACGATGGAAGGTCTTCTGGATCTTCTCTGTGTCTGGATGCTTCAGCTTTCTCAGATTTTACACTTCCTACATTTCATTCCAGGACTTCAAGAAAACCATTTTCAACATGCTGTTTTCAAAACATCTTGGGCACTATTGTTCTTTTCCCATCCATGTATCAAATTCTAATGTTACATGGGATTGTTCCTTTCATACAGCAGCTGGTATCAATTAACACAAAGTTATTTTGGAATCCTGGAAAAGTTGTACCACAAATTCTGCCTGGTTTGTGTTTGGATTGTTTTGTAAATTAAAAAATGTTCAACCTTCTGAAAACAGGAATCTAACCTAAGTAGACACATTTTCCATCCTCATTCTGCTTTGTTGTAGTAAGTAGCTAATATCCCATTATTTTGTTACATAAAATATATATTTGAGGAAATTTCATTTGTATTTCTCTTGTTTGCATAATCTCAGTCAAACACCACAAACCCTTTCAGATGTCGCACAGAGAGGGCTACTCTGAAAGGCAAACGTCGTCCGGTCTCTCCAGGTTCCCCCAGAGACCACAAGAGAGACAGGCTCTCTGGGGCCAGGGAACTGCTGAATTAACTCTCCAGTGAAGGGTTTGTCTATCCTTTAACTATACGGGCAGTTGAGGGAAATTTGATTCACTAGGTTAAAATTAGCTCTTAACAATACTTCTCTCAGTTACATTAGTAAGGGAAAGCTTACTTGTTCTTCAGTTAAGAAACTTGTAAAATATGCAGAACTACTTTTGAATGAAACAGAATCTTTTCTAATGTAAAAATTAATTTTCTGAAAGGGGAAGAGTGTATGGGAAGCATTTGCTGGTGGGTTGACTGGCAGATTAGTGTGAAGCTCCTCAACTGAAATTACAGAGAGGTTTAAAAGGTGCTTAGGAAAATAAAGATTTTTCGGCTTTACTTTGACTGTACTGTAACATCCTTGTGATCCAGTCAGCTGCTCATCAGCCAGGGCAGCCCCAGGCACCCTGCTGCTGAGAAGGATTCAGGTGGTGCTCTTTTATTTGAACTACTATCCCTCTAATAGAGGTTCCTGCAAACTGAGCTGCTCCTATTGTCATTGGTGTCTCTTAAAGGCGTAGATCAGCAGCCTGAGCCTATCCCTGGACTCGCAGAAGACACTTCCCCTTTTAATGCAGTGTAATTTGTTAAATAAACTATATATAGTTTCTTCCTGTAATGGGGGTGCGTAACGTATGCTTTTTCCTATCCCGCACACATCCTTTTCTGTGTTGTTGTTGAAAGCAGAACAGGTACAACTGGCCACCTGAAATAAAACAAAGGTTTTAATTCTTTATTGCTCACCAGGTGCAACTGAATTTGCAATGTGAAAAAAGAGATTCATTTTTTTTCTGTGCAAGAAAGCCTCAGATGTGATTATTTTTTCTCCTTTTTTAGTCTATCTCAAAACTTCTGGAAGAAAGTAAAAGAGATACGGAACATGCATAATTGTTTTTTTCCTTGATAAAAATCTTTGGGGAAAAAATGAAGGAGTGAGGGCATTTAAATTCCAGAATAGATGTAAAGAGTTTGTACCTCCTCCTTCTCACTCTCTCTTCTCACTTCCCATTTACAGGTACACTTTGGACCTGCAGAATCAACACCTTTATTTTTTCCTACTGAACATTGTCTTCTTTCTGAACTTGGTGGCTACTCACCCGAAGTGTGGACATAAACGGGAGGCTGTTATTTGACACAGTATGTAACTGTGCCATGGTAACAGAGCTGTATTGTTATACGTGAAATGCAGACTAGCATTCCATCAGTGGTATTTGTCATGTGAAAAGCCATGCTGTGCTCCGCTAATGGCTCCTGAGAACAACCGTTATTTGGCAAAACGAGTAAGTACAGTGGATGCTACCCTTGTGATACGAAGCACTGAGCAACAAATTCCATCAGAAGAAGTCAGCACCTTGTAAGAGTGTAAAACCCTGGTAAGAGCTTGGCGTTCAAGTGCCATTGAATAGTCTGTTGATGGGAACACACTAACAGTTTAATTTGGACCTGATCAAATCTTACAAGGTTTGTGTTTTAGTCTTCTCTTGTATGTGCCCTTTTTGATCTTGCTAATAAAAATAAGAAAAGAAAACCGTAAAGAGAAAAGTACCTTACAAAAGTACGTGCTTGGACTGACTCAGGCACAATTAAGCTAGAACACACCAGTCTTAACCTGCTGAGCTGTGTGTGGGTGTAACAGCATGAACAGAATTTGACACTCTACTGCCCGATACCAGTGAAATATCTATGCAGAGTGATAAGCAGATAACAGATTGTCAGCCTTTTAGCTGAATTTCCTATTTTTGTTGGTATAAATCAGACTCTTGATTTTTTCCCCCCGCTTGTTCTTCACCCTTTCCCTCTCCTTTGAGATATCCTGAATCCTTTCTGGAACCCTGCCAAATCCTTTGCAGCCTGTGTCATTCATCTCTTTACATCCTTTCATTTTTTAGGCTTTGTCTCATGCCATCCTTCTAACCAGAGTTCCAACTTCTTTGCATGCGGGCGTCACTGAGGGCATACGTCTCCTCTTTCTTTCAGCTTTCCTGGGAGCTCAACACATTGCCCCTGTGACACTTGCATCATATGCTAGTCTGGGCAATGAGACTCCAGATTGAGACCACCCCCATGTCAGGTGCCCAGCTAGTGCTTTCCATAATGCATACTGCGTTCACTTGTGGGATGCTGACGGAGAGATAAGTGGCCTTCAAAACCACTTAGAAGATGTTACGTTTCATAGGGACATTGCTTAAAACTTATGGGCCTTACCTTAGGGCCAGACAAGACAGACACATGATTACTAATTTGTTTATCTATTCACTTTTTTGCTTCGTTGGACAAATGAATGTCCGTATGAAGAGAAACATAAAAGTAATGAAGAGGACTAAATTCTCCCTTTGTATGTGTATAGAGTAGCCCTGGAAGTTGGCTAAGTTGAGGATTGTATGTGTACGTTCTAGAACAATTTAGCCCACCCAATACTGAGATAATGATTTGCAACTTTAACCAGTTTGGAGAGCAACAAAATTTGAAAACTATGCTAAGGGCCAGATAAACTTCTCCATTTCCAAAAAGGGACAAATAAGAAGGAATGGTCCTTCCCTAATGCATAATTTCTCCTTTTCTAGTGTAAAATATAGTAAATTACTCCAAACACAAACTAATCATCAAGAAGGCAACAATACTGTTAATGGTTTAAGCATAGTACTCAGTCTGAGTTTACTCTGCCTTATGGAAATATCAAAGTCATTTTGATTATGCTCGGAGGTTTAATATAGCTATTAGAACAACAGCTACTCTATTGGTGTTACACCATTACATTTGTTAAGTTGATTCAGCACTAGAACTATGACTCTTATTCTTCCAGTTGCATTTGTGAATTTGTTTTTGTTTAAGTTTGAGTAATTGAAGTCTTGTGGGAAGTAAAGTCATTGTTCATCTGCTTATTTCAATCTGTGCTGGGAAAGCCAATTTTCTCTTGTTAAATTATATTTCTAATGTTCAACAGGGATAGTTGCAGATACTTGCTGTCATGCCTTGCTTTCTTAGAAATACGTCTTAGCTGGCTCTCCAAGCTGTCTTATCACCCCCTGATGTTTCAGCAGCAAGGTGATTCATTCAGAATGGTCTTACCCCATTTCTGACATCTCAAATCTGTGAACTGAGAACATCTGAGAGGGATCTGAAACTGATATTCTGTAATATGGGTAATGCAGAGCTATTATCTAAGTACAAGAATGAGAATGGAGCAGATTTTTTTTTTAGTGAGCTTTCTGCTTTGAAGCTACAATCTCACATCCATGTCCCCACTTCCTTTGGCACTACATTTTCCACAGCTGTGTTGCTCATGGCTCCTCAAATGCTGTTATAGACTAAGCAAAACCCTTCACCATAATGGTGAGAAGGGCAAATCTTGACCTGAATATTTTGCTAGAATAAATGACATTTTTCTTGCTTGCCATGTTAAAAAAAAAAAAAAAAGAGAGAAAAAAAGTACCATTCTGCCAACCAGAACACTCCTTCTTTGGCAGAACATTACAGCTTATACTACTTGGGAATTCCTGTTGAAAAACCGTTTTTGAGAATCTAGTCACTCTGCTTAAGTGCTTAATTGTGGCCAGACTCTTTTGGAAACCTTTTATCAACTATCATATAAATGCAACCACCTAAATAGGCAGAGACAATGTAATTGTACAGTATCATGCGATAAACCAATAAGACATTTTTCTCTTCTGAACAGAGGACAAATCTTTGGTCCAGGCTTAATGAAAGAAAACAGCAGCCTTAATGAATGAAAAAAAGTTGATCTAAGTTGCCCTGAAGTTAATTAATAGCTTTGTATCGGGCCTCTAATGCACAGGATAAAACAACTGTCTTTGTTACTGTTTGACTGCTGAAAATGTTTTGCATATTTTGAAAAAGGTGGATTGTTGAGTTTTATGGTAGCTTTAGAGATGACCTTAAGTGTTAATAAGCTTTATTTCAGAACGCCTTTGAATGGAAAGTAGCTGACTGTGTAATGAAACCATGTGAATGTTTGGGGATGGAGGGGGAGGATGTGCTTAGCTTTTTGTTGTTGTTGCTTTTTGGTTGGATTTTTTTTTTTAGGGTAGCATTTAAGGCATATGAGATGCCATAGGCATTCTCTTAAGACATTTAAGGAGGTATCATCTGAATCCCTTATTTTCTTAGGGTACTGAAGGAGAAAGTATTGATTAGTGCATATGCTGGAATTCATATCCTATTTGTAGAGAGCTAATAAAAAAATAAAAAGACTGTGGTCCCAGTAGAGTTTCAGCAAAAGTAATGGTAACAATAATGACTTTTCTACAAATGCTTTCACATGTTTGGAGAATTTTCTGTTCTCTTTTAATAGCTATTAGACTTGTTACACTGAAGTGTGTAGGCTTAAAGGAAATGAAAATGAGAATATGTACAATGTTGTGCTGTTGTTATACTATTTCTGGGGTTTCTTGATCTAGATTAACAAACTGTCTTAATGTTTAATTCTCTGCCCATGCCTGCATTGGGCAGCTACAAACTATCCCAAGTTCAGCCTCTCAAACTGACAGAAAATACTGAGAGGAATGTTGGTTTTTGAAGTAACACAGGTAACCAGTAGCCATGAGATTTGCTGTGTGTAATGAGCTCTTGAAAGATCTGTGTGCAGCATAAGCCCCTGAACAGAACTTAGGCAGATTTTGAATAGATCTTCTGCTGCATGGGAATAAATTTCAAACACCCAAGGAAAAATGTTTCTGCATACTGCTCATCACAGGTCATGTTCTTTTGTCTATTTCACTGCTGTAGCCCAAAGACACTGTTTCCTCCTTCCCGAGCATATTTGAGCAAAATACTTTAGATCTATTATTGAATACATTTATTTCATGCTGAGGCAGGAAAGAAAATGTTTTGTGAACAGATAAATTAGTTTGCCATTTCTATTCCAAAGAGTAATTCTTCCAGGACACTTTCAGTACCGGTTCTTGCAAAGACTGCTTTCTGAGCTTGCATCAAAAAACCTAGTCCTTCAGCTGGCTTACTATAACGTGTATATGTATTTTAATGCCTCAATTAATAATTCAGATTAATTCATAACAGGGGACTAAATATTAAGGAAAAGATTATAAAAATCAATATCAATAATTTATGATGTCTTCTTGGCTAGAAAGGTAATTTCTCAGAAAATTATTAGGAAAGAAAGAATTTACACAAACCTTTATCTTTATGATCTCACACTGACATAGTAATTATTATTGCTCAGATTGGCATGAGAATAATCATTAAATAGGTATTTAGTTACAGGCAGCTGTCTTGAAAATCTAACAATCTGTTGGATCAATACCAGGAGTGTTGTCCCATTTGATAGAACTATCCTTCCTATTTATAATTTGGGAACCAAGAAACATTTTGCATGGTCATAATAAATGTGTGTGTGTATATACATATATATACACACACTTTTGGTCTTTAATTAGTCTTTGTTTGGTAGGGAACAAGACAGAAGCAAAAACAGAATCACAGGATCACAGAATCATTGAATTTGGATGGGACCTCTGGAGGTCACCTTGTCCAACCCCCTTGCTCAAGCAGGGCCACCTAGAACAGGCTGCCCAGGACCGTGTCTGGATGGCTTTTAAATATTTCCAAGGATGGAGACTCCGCAACACCCCTGGGCAACCTGTGCCAGTGCTTGGTCAGGCACTGAAAAAGTGTTTGCTGATGTTCACATGGAGCCTCCTGTGTTTTCATTTGTGCCCATTGCCTCTAGTCCTGTCACTGGGCACCACTGAAAAGAGCCTGGCTCTGTCCTCTTTGCACCCTCCCTTCAGGTATTTCTCAGTCCCAGCTCTCTCAGCCTTTCTGCACAGGAGAGATGCTCCAGTCCCTTCACCATCTTGGTGGCCCTTCCCTGGACTCTCTCCAGTATGTCCGTGTCTCTCTTGCGCTGGGGAGCCCAGAACTGGACGCAGAACTCCAGGAGTAGCTTCACAAGTGCTGAATAGAGGTAAAACACTGAGAAAAGTAGAGAGTAGAGTAGAGTAGAGTAGAGTAGAGTAGAGTAGAGAATAACACTGAATAACAGGTTTTGCATTGAGCAGAAATAATTTTACATCTAGAATAAGTAATTTCACAAATGGGGTAACATTGGTTTATGTGTCTTAATAGCTAACCTTTTTTTACCCCAAGCAAAGCAACAGGTGTTTTTTATAGGGAAGAAAAGTAAATATTTCAGTTAAGGTACTAGGACAACATCTAAATGCTGAATACTTATGTGTGTTAATATTCTGTTATATATATACACACATATGTGAAAGCTGAATACATGTATTTCTGTAGATGTATCTTGAGGGAAGACTCACACTCTTGGAATTTGAAAAAAAACAAAGCAGAATTGTTTAGTTTTCACTTCTTCTTAACTGCCAAAGCCCCCTTTAAGTTTGTTGTTTTTTTTTTTTTTCCAACAGATTCAGTGATGACAAGTGTGAAGGGTTACAGTCCTCTGCCTCCTGCTGGATATTTTGTTCATTGGCATCTGTGAACCATCTCCAATGTGAAGGAACTGAAGAGCTTGCATGCATAATCTTTTCTATAGTATGGGTATGGTGACAGATTCAAATTTCCTTGTTGCTCTGCTACTACTCCCAGCAGTTCAGAATACTAAAGACCTATGCAACATCTTTCTTCAGTTTTCTCTTTTCTGAAGAGTCCTAACCTACTTAGCACACCTCCCATAGAAGCCATTCCAAGCCTGCAATTATTGTTCTTCTGCTTCTTTGAATGTTTGTTGATCCTATATCCTTTTTGAAATAGTGGGAGGCCAGCACTGTACACAGAAATCAAGATGTGACATACTTTTAGATTTATAACATGATACAGTTATGTTTTCTCCTTTTATTCTCTATTCCTTTCCTACTATGTCCTAATATTCAATTTATTTTTTTGGCTTCTAGTGGCCATTAAAATGATGTTTTCATAGACCTTAGAATCCCAAGATCTTGTTCCTCCATGCCAATAACTGTTATATATAAAATTCTACTTTTCCCCACATTTCTATTGCTCTTTGTTAAATTTCATCTGCCATTTCAATACCCAGTTGTTCATTTTTGCAATGCTGCAGTCAGCTTTCTGACTGGATTAGTATCATCATCAGATGTTGTCACCTTACTTCTTCCTTCCTGTTCCACATCCCTTAAGAATATGTAGCTCTGTAACACTCTGCTGGCAACTGCCCTCTGCACTAAAAGTCTGTCTATTTACTCCATCCAGTGTTTCCTACTCTTAAGTTATTCTTTTATCCTTTTATCCCTGAGAGGATCTTTTACTTAAGATCCTTTGTTGAGGGACCTTACTTTTAAAAAATTAAACTGAATAATAAGTGCAGCGAGTACCTCCTAGCATGAAATTGGATTTCAAGTGAGAGTGTAAGCACTCATTGCTCAAAAACTCTTAACTTCCCAAATCAGCTATTTTATAAGGTTAATGCAACATTAACATCAATGCAATCTTATTTTTATCAGCCAATCACAAATATTTCGCTCATGTTCATCATTAGCCTGGCATTAGCTAAGTATAACTTATTTTATTTTGTGGTCAAATGTTCCTGTGGTTTAACACGCATCCTGTTCTTTTTCTGGGCAAATAAGAAAAGCAATGAAATAATTTTGAAAGTGAAATGAAACTGCCATAAACGAACTTCTTTAGTTTTGGTCCTGCTTCGTTTTACAGTTTCTGCTAGTTAATTGAAGTAGGACTGGAGCAGAGTTACCCCTTTGTCAAGCAAAACCATACCATGTACTACTCTTGGGTTTTGGAGGCCGTAGCATTTATGGTTTCAGCAGGCTGCCGAGGCTCAGCAGGGGCTGGGGAGGAGTTCTGCCCTCCATGCAGCACCAGTAGAGCCGACTGCCTGCGTGCTCCTGATGCTGTGAATGAGTACACTGCCATCTTCTGCAGACCATCTTTGGAGAAGTACCACTTCACTGCCTGTCATAGAGACTTGGGAGGATGGCATCTGCCTGGCCCCAGTAATTGCATGTATTATGCGGTAGCATAAGGGTTATATACAAATGCTTTACTATTTTTCTAGAGGCCTCTGAAATACAAAGTGCAGTTACTGCACTCTTTTCAAATAACTGACAAAATAAAGAGAGAAAGGATGGGTAGGATTGCAAAGATGATACACTAGGGATAGATAACCAAGAGGAGACCAAAAGATCTAGAACAAAGTAGGGAAATTGAGAGGGAAGGGCGTGAAAGTGGATGGAGGCACTACGAGAGAAACAACATGAATAATTCTGGCAGCGCTTGTGTTTGTATCTGATCATTTTTGCACCATGCCTGATGTGGGACGCCATTGTTCAGGGAAAAATATAATGTTGGTGAAGCGGGATCACTGGGCGGTATAGTCTACTCACCTCTGAAACTTTTAGAGTTGGCTGCACATGAAATATTTTCTGGAAGTTTCTTCTCATTTTTACCCCCTTACGCAGATCCCATTATTCAAACTCTTACCCTTATCCCTTACTAGGATGCTGCAAAAAGCTTGAAGAAAGCTTATAAATGCTGCCAATTTACATGTGTCCCATGGAAATAACTAGCAGAGTAGTAAATATTGAGCAATTAAAAATTGGAAACTTTCTATGTTTACCTTACGGGAATGTATTTTACACCCTGAAGAGTCTGCCAGATACTGTGTTACTATATTTTTAAGCAAAGGTCCCATATATCACCCCTTCCTCATTTTTGCTGTCAGGTGCCTATGCTGCATAGCAATTTCCAGTTATTTATTCAGCTTTAGCCACAGCATAAACATCTTTACCATCAATGTACAGTAATTGCAGTGGGGTAAGTACAGTTTTGCTAAAATAACCTTAAGCGGAGAGATGCTGGCAGTGTTTTATAAAGAAAAGAAACTGCACTGTATTCACTACAGCTACTTATTGTTGAAGTCTCACCTTCTCGTATTTTCCCATTCTTTGTGTTTATTTTTAGCATTTTCTTTCAGGATACTCAAAATCGCAGCTGGGATTTGACAATCCCAGTTTCCCTCTCTTTGACCCTTTCCTGACTTTCTCCTGCCTTGGCTTCTCTTTGCCTTGCCTGTATTCATTGGTCACCAGTACCAGTTTTTCCATACTCAGTATTGTTTCACTTTTTGCCCATCATCTTTTTTGCCTGACTCCCTTTGCATGAGTATCTCTCCACATATACTGCCAGCCCTGGTTCTTCCTCCACAAGGTCTTTTCTGCCTCTTCTTAGCCCTAACACTACCCAGATCGTTGTCTCGTGTCTGTCCCCTTCCCACCTCTCCTTCCTCCCATTTCCCCACTGTCTCCCATTCTCTTCCACTTCATTTTTCTTCCTGTTCCTAGGTTCCTTGATGCTTTATTTAAAGTATAAAATATTAGTAATGCAATAATGGGAAATTTGAGCTTTCAAAAGTATGACTAAATGTAATTTAAAAAAATATATATTTCCAGTTATTTCTATGTGTCTCTGGGTTCATAGCCTTTACAGTGTATTTTGTTCATGGGTTACAGCTTTTCTTCACATATTGAGTGCTAGAAGTGTGCACGCTTAGAAAATGGAAGCAGATGTTCTCATACAATCTCTTGATTCCAGCAGCTGAGGTTTTAGAAAGACTATCAATGTTTCTAACTCTCACAATAAATTATGTAACTTGTCACTAATATGCTGATAGTACGCTATCAGTAGTGCTCTGAATTATTCTCACTCTTTAAGGCAGAAGTACTGAGGTGTGGGTTCCTTTGCGTCATGTATTTAAGAACCGAAAACAGAACAGCATGGTTGTGATGTCTGTATTAAATAATGAGGCAGAACATAGTCCTCTAGAGCAATAGGTTTCCCACTGTGTTGAGTCACTAAGCAAGCTGTCACTGTTGATGATGTACTCTTATTTTTAGAAATCCTTCAATGAAAGTCAAGCTGAACCCTACGATGCCATATTTTACATTGCTTAAGTTGTTGTGGTGCCAGTTTTCATTATTATTGATGTTAAACACTTAAAGAATATTTCTGGGTTATGCAAAAGGTCTTCACGCATTTCAATGATTTATGGGGCAAATAGGCTTGCTAGATGTCTGTGAAGTGCCACTGATGGATTCAGTGAATGCAGCAGTAAGCACCCATTACAGTACCTAGAACACAGTTTCTAACTGGTTTTCGTTCCATTAACAAGTGTGAAAGAGACTTGATGATGCTTTTAGCTGAGAAATATTTTAGTACGTAATGTTTTTTTGAAGAATAATTCTATCTGAAACAGCGTGGAAAATGACAAACAGCTTCAAGAAGAAAGAAAATGCATTGTGTTACCGTTCTGTGAACCCTGGCTGTATCCTATGGCATCTTAGGATAGTAATATGATGTCTTAAGATAAATTGCACCTGTCTGCCAGAGTCTTCCACCCATACACTCCCTAAAGAGACTCTTGCTTCTACCAGGCTAACTTCAAATATGGAGAGACTTTTTTACTGTCATCCCCTGACCCACACTTTTTCCCTGCCCCTATATTGCAGTATTCATCTTAATTATCTTTAGTGATCTAAAAGTTAGATGTCTAAGTTTCATTTATAGTTGATGCAGAGAGACACACATTTCCAGGGGGGAATTAATCCCAAGTATATTAGAGATAGCCAAGAGAGAATTTTTCATTAAGTTATTTTCATGACTAAAGCTATGAAAGGGCAGAGATACTACAAGAGCCTAAACAGGTTGAACCCTGCTTTTCTTGCTTTGATGTTTGTTATGATGATTAAAGGCAGGTTACTTCTTACATAGTCTTTCACTCAAATTCAGATATGTTACTTGTTAAATCAGTTACAAGAACATCCACAGGTTGCTTCTGAAAGTTGAAACATTTGATTGATGAAGCAAGACAAGAGATGAAGCGATCCCCTCCCAGCCAATCCTGCCATCAAACTCCCCAAACATAAAAACAAAAATCCAACTATCTAAATAAAGCAGCAGCAACAAAATCTATTGTTATAGCGAAATTATTAGAAAAGCATGGTTTGTCAAACTTGACTGTGTCTAAGTTCTAGTTGAATAGCAAGTTATGTAGTATATACCATATATCACTGTACATATATCACCCATTATAAAAAGATGTATTCACTTTTTTCAACACATTAAGGAGGGGCAAGAAGATGCTTAAATACAGAAGGAACCGCTGCTTAAACTGCTTTGAGCAAACTTGCATGCCTAATTTTGCATACTTGAAAACTGGGAATATGTAAAATCGTGGCTATTCAGTAAGGCAAGTTCAGATGAACCATACCCTCAAATTTGGAAGTCTCTTTTGTAAAAGATGCAGAGAAGCCCATAGTTAAATGAGGAATGATCTTCAGGCAGTGACTACAAAGTGAGATGTGAATCCGAAGACTTTGGATTTTGTTATGTTATGCTTTATAGACGGTATAAACTTGCTTAACCATGAACTATTATACTTTATGTTAGAGTATTTAAAATACATGGAAGATAGTAAGATCTGCACAGATTATCAAAAGATCTTTCAACAAAATAAAGGGTCCTGAGGCCTTCTTATTACCATGTTATTTCCCAGAACAATTAAGAGAAAACATTGTCTCTCTGCTCCCTCTTAATCTTTAAATATGTGTATTTTCTTCCTTCTCTATAGCAGTGGAGTTTTACTACACTGCAGAGTTAAACTTGGGCCAAACCCATACTGATGTTTAGAAGAATACAGGATGTGAGAAAGTACTGGATAAGTGTCTTACATTTTCTGAGTACTGGATCCTAAAGTAGAGTGGAATGGGACATGTTTTTTCTGTCCTGGAAAGATTCTTGAGATCTAATTCCCCACTGCCTGGCTACCAGATGAGGCCAAAATCATTTAGAGTTTTAAGAGACATAATAACCAGAATAGCTAATAACCTGATTATTAAAGTATTGAGCTTGGCTACCAGATGAGGCCAAAATAATTCAGTTTTAAGAGACAATAACCAGAATAGCTAATAACCTGATTATTAAGGCATTGAGCTAAAAGATGGTGCAAGTCATAGCTAGAAGTCAATGGTTTGAATCAATGGAGCAGTAAGCTGAAGCAAAACGTCTCCTACATGAGGTTATTTGCTGTTTGGTGACATTTTTTTCCATGGCTTTATAATTTTTCACAGTTTTGTGCTCAAGGGGCAGAATGGGAAGAGGAAGCAGAGGAAATGTCTTTAGCTCTGTTTTTGAACTGAATGCTATTCATACAATTGTATGTGCGCACCATAAGAATGACAACAGAGAAGAATGAGTGAATGGTAGCCATTCAGATGTCAAAATAAGAAAATTCACTTAAAAAATTAAAATCAGTGTATTGGCAATGAGAATTTAAAGACTGTATTTTCATAAACAACATCTAAACCATTTTTAACTGAATATTCTGAATAGGTCGCAAAGGTCATGCGTGGAACTGTGACTAATGCTGGTCGAAATTCTTTTCACCCATGAAATGATTGATGAAAGTAGATAAAAAAATGCTGTCCAGTTTTTCCATGAAAACTTAGGAGGTCATGAAAAAATCCAAAACCCAATCAGGTAGTGAAAAAATTTGGTTGCAAACCTAGTATTACTGAAACCTGTTCTGAGTTTCCTAATCAAGCTCTGGTTTGCATGTACAGTTCAGTCATGTTAGGTCTTACAGACCAGAAGTGATCCATAACTTTGGTCAATGATTGGTCCCAGTACTGCAAAACACCGTTGGAGGTGATGAGATACACAAAGTCCTAACTGCCAAGCTGTCTCATTCTCCTTTTTCATTGAAGTACATACAGACGTGAATTTTATATATATATATATATATGTATGTATGTATGTGCACTACAGTGGGTCCTTGTTTACAATTCCTGCCTTAGAAATGCTTTCATACCTCCTGATAGTTTCGTCCTTTTTATCTTCATGTATAAAAATGTACAAGAAGTTCAGGTGATCACCTCTCTCTGTCTCTCCTCTCTTGAAAGTTTGCCAAAAATCCAACCACCACCTAGACTATTAGTGCATTATTCCTTATTCCTCTACCCCATGCCAATTTTAAAATCCTTTTCATTTGCACCTCTTGTAACTAATGGATGATACTTTGGGGAAGATTACAGTGACGCTGGCGAAATGATGCTACTTTAAAAGACAATGTTATTCTTCAGTTGAACATAATGCAAAAATAAGCAATGTATTGACAGAAGAAAAAGTCTAATGTGTACTCAGCTTAACTTCATCTGAGGCAAAGGATGACATAAGGTGATGCTCTCTGTTCCCAACAGGGTGGTAGAACTTTTACCAGGTTTCAAAGGCATCAGCCTGGGCTCAGGCTGTTGGTGCTGAAAGCTGATTCATCAAGCCAGCATGACTGAGAAAAACACTTGGCAGATCATTGACTTGAGTGGGTTGTTACATCCTGATGACTTGAATGAAACTTGTTCACCTGTTTACAGCTAAGCTTGTGCATGAAACCTTTTCTGAACTAGGATCATAAGATTGCATCGAGGGGCTCTTTGTAGTTAGTAAGTCCAAGGGAGATGCATTGGTAGGAAAATAATTGGGCCTTCCAATAGAAGTTTGCTATTGTCTTTAATTTGTACCTTTTTTTCCCCTGTCATTCATCAGTACAAAACGTATATCTGTGGTGGACATCCATTTAAAGGTACACATTTGGCAAGTCTGAATTTAAATAGCTGTGAAGAGACATTTGAAAACTGAGCAAACCAATATGAAAAAAAATTATTAAACTTTGATCAGAACTTCTTCTAAAACTACTAAAATATGGATACATTCTGCTATGTTGCACTGCATTACTCCCTCACCAGATCTCTCATTGAATTCAAAGGAAACTTGCAATGCAGCCAGAGTTGGTGTGGACAAAGTGCCTACATAGTGGCATGAAGGGAGAGAAAGTGGTTTTGTATTGTGCAACTATGTCTTTTAATGCAGGACCTTGCACCATTCATGGTGCAAGTCAGTGGCAGCTTAGTAATTATTTTTACAAACCTTTTAGCAACCATTCTGGTATATGTAGGTATTCAACTGGTTATTAAGGCATTGAGCCTAAAGATGGCAAACTTTAAAATTTTAATGCTGGCTTTCCTCTACAGTCTGTGATAAGGCAAATGTACAGATTTATGCCCTTTCTATGAAAGACACCACTAGAACATGTTTTGTTTAAATTCAGAAGGAGCTGCAGAGAGATTTGGGGTTTGAAAGATTAGGTAATGAATAAGAGAAATAGATGCAGATGAAATATGACTTCCTATGTATGGTGTATTTCAGGGAATCATTAATTCACCTGAATATGACCATGAGTTATGCTCACAGTATTGCACTAGAATTTCTCAAAAAGGGGTATTTAGATGTACTTGTAAAGTTAAAAGACCATAAAGTATTGATTATTTAGTACAAATAATGCAGTAGGCTATCCAGACCTTATTTTCCGTGAGGAAGACAATGCAGTAATTAATCTGTCTATGGCTTGGCTTTATTTCTGTTTATGTATTCTTAGGACAGGGACATAAAAATATTTTCATTTAGGGTTAATTCATAGCCAGAACTGAATTATGAATGTTTGGTTTGTACAAATGCCTTCTTTCACCATGCTTAAAACAGGCCATATTTTCTTCTTTCTTTTTGACAATAAAGAACAGAAACTGGTAGTAAAGCAACACTTTGGTTATAAAATCTAGTGACTAATATTAGAATTCTGACCTTCTGAATTGCACTTACTGTTCACCAATGATTATGTCATTAGGAATGAATTAGATAGTCAATGAGGTGGATATTCAAATCAAAGCTTCCACTCTGGATTTTTTAATATTTTCTTTTACTTGTAGAATTACAGCGGTGGTTAATGGCTATAGTGTTAGCTTGCTGAGGGTTTGCTACCATGAGAAGTAGCAAAGAGTACAGCAATCTCTTCCATAGTTTATGCACTTCTAGGAAAAAAAGTTTCTATTAGCATCAAAAATTACTGTACCAGACCTCAGCATAATCCCATTATCTTGCTCTGCAAATGCAAAGGGGTCTATAATGGGACAACTTGCACAGTAAAGCACCATTCAACATAAACAGAACTGAACTGAATTCCACACACATATATTCCAGCTAGTCTGGGGGATTGCGGTCCAGAAAATTGGCACACTAGGAATGGAATTATACACCAAATGCGTTTTTTTAATTGTCAGAGTACCCACACTTTGACAGCGTATTCCAATATGGAGTGGATGAATCTGCGATAATTCGCATACTGTACAAGTGCATGGCCCAGAAAATGTTTCATGTCTTAGTACCTGATGTTTTGGGTAGAATTTCACATGTATTGAACCTGTTTATTAACACAAATCCCATTGACTTGGAAGCTAGAGACCCAGAATAATTCTCAGGGCCTCTTTCTGTATGGAGCAGTTGCACCGTCTCAGGCCTTAGCTTTTCTGAACAGCTTTGCTGCGTTTGAGAAGCAGACCTATGGTTTTCAGGCAACAAGGACGAAGCTGAGCTAAGCTGTCCAGGTCCATCCCACCCCATCCCAGGGCTCCATACCTTCATGGACTCTAATAGTGTGACTGCCTTCTGAGTCACATCTATGCCTCTGCAGCACTGTTTCCCAAACAGTGGCACTGGCAAGAGCTGGCTTGAGAGTAGTGATACCTCATTTTGAAATACAGAAATAGGAAGTGGGGTAGACAGGACCATCAAGAAGTCTGCCAATATACAATTCTTGACAGACATTTGTCTAATCTCTTTCTAAAGACTTGCAATGGTGGAGACTCTGCAGTCCCCCTCGCCCTTTACTTCAGTCATTAGCCATCTTTACCATTATAGAGTTTTTCTTAATACCTGGCTTGAGTCTGCCTTGTTGCATTGTAATCCTGTTATTTTGTATCATGTACACCTTGTTTTATTCGTCTTTACAATAGCTTTTCATATACCTGAAGATTCTTATTCTGGCTCGCATCTGCTTATTTTTTTTCCTCCATAAATAAATGTTCCCAGTTCTTTCAGTCTCTCTTAATAGAGTAAGTTTTCAAATCTTGCATCATTGTTATTGTTGTCCCAGGGACTCTCGTATTGCCCACATCTTTCTTAAAGTATGCTCTGCAAAACCGAGGTCTCACTGGTACCAGAGCTGACCTCTAGCTGCAGTCTTACCAGGCATCAGTAGAGCAGAAGGACTGCATCAAGCCCCTTGCATTGATATGCAGAAACCTGTTTCCATTTATACATGCCAGTATATTTCTTGACTTTTTCACAACAGCACAGAATTTTTGACTTGCGTTTGCCTTGTGACGTGCTACAACCTATGAACCCTTTTCTGAAAAGCTGCTATCAGCTGTCTCTTCTCCCTCTTCTGGGTGCAGATTATTGTCTTCTCGTGTGTCTTCATCTTGATTTCTTTCATGAAATTTCTCCAGTTTCTAAGCAAGTGTTTGAATTCCAGTGCTGTCTTTTAATGTGCTTGCAACAGCTGTAAGGTTGGTGTGACTGGCAGGTCACAAAAGCATTCAGGGTCCAAAAGATTACCAGAAGTATGAAATCATACTGGGTTCAGAACAGCTCCCTGTGAGGTCCCATTCCTCCACTGTGGGAATAAAGCAGCATTGGTTATGCTTCTCCTGAGTGAGGTTTTTTGAACTATTTTGTAACCACTTTACAGTAATTTCGCACGGTGTCTTTTGCTTAGTTTGCCTATGAGGAAGCCCTATTAAAGTTTGTCAAATCCTTACTAAAGTCAATACACAGAGCACTGACTACTTTCCCCTATCCACAGAAGGAAATTAGACTGGCCTGACATGATTTATTCTTAATAAATCTATGCTGGCGGTTAGTTATTTCCTTTTTACCTTCCAGATAGTTCGGTTGATTATTAATTCTGAGTTTTTTCTGCAGTTAAATTAACTCACCTGTACTTTCTTGTCTTCAAGGACAGCATTGTGGAACTACATCATTCTGATATGACTAGTGAGATATAGTGATATGGATGATGCTAATATGGGTGGGACTACAGCTGGATCAGCAATCCAGCCCTGGCAGATGTTGGCATTGCTGGCTTCAGCCCCTCAGCAAAGACTCAAGACATCATTGCAGCTGCACCAGCTGACTCATGTCATGTCAATATATCCCTATGGTATTTAAAGGATCTATATTCCTCAGGAAAGATACTTCAGAAACATTATCCTACAGTTGAAGGGAAAGATAAAAATTTGGAAGGTGGGGTTTATTTCAGATTTATTTCTTCTACAGCCTGAGCACAGTGGATAGCAGTGTGTTGGGGAGGGTGCAAGACAGGAACATTTAGAAATTAAGTAGCAGAGAAAAAGCTTTTTAGGACTCCTTATTCTCCATGTCTTGAAAAAAGCCAGCAGTGACTTGTTTTAAGGGAAGTAAAATATCAGAATAAGCATAAAATTTAAAAAAATTTTGTAGGCAATTGAAAAATATAGCTATCTCAATGAAAATAGCATCGAATTAACTGCTGAGCTGTGGGGTAAGTAACTGTAGCTAAAGCAGCCTGTGGTTGCCCTTTCATATTTGTCAATGTTAATGGAAGTATTAGTGGGGTGGGAGAGGGCCATATTAAAACCAGCTGTGAGAGACGTGAGCAGTATCTACATATTCCTACCACCATAATTGAACCTTTCTTGAGTAAATTGTGCAGGAGAAGACTGTGCTGATCTGTGCTGATCTCCCGTCCTTTTGCTTCGGTGCTTGTGTCCCCGTGCCGCTGAGTGTCCTACTGTCCTTTGTGAGCAGGTTCAAAAGAGGAGTAAGTGCCATGTCCTCCCTCCCCTGCTCCCGTCTCCTTTCTCCCTCTCCCTTCTACCAGGCAAATACAACTGACACAGTTGTGGAAGTTTTTAAACTTTTTTGAGCTGACTCCAATCATGACCTGCTGCAGATTAGCAGTGGCACATTCCATTAACCATTCATGTGTAACCTGAAAGCAGACAGCCGTTTGGCCATTCACGGCTGGGATTTCAGTGCTCAGCACTGGAAGCTATTTGTTGGCTCCTTACACCACTCGCTGTGTATTTGGACGGCATCATGCCTACTCACAAATTGGGCAGGCTGTTTGACTAGGGCAGAGATGCCAGGCAAGGATGAGTAGCTTGCATATTACCACAAAGCTGCTTGTATTTTCTTCAGGAAAAATCTTCTGTTAGCTCTTTTTACCCAGTAGCATCGTGCACTGTGGCACCGACGCCTTATAGTAACAAGAAACACTTGGAAAAAAGTAAACTGGAAAGAGAAAAGACCTTGAATCTGTGAACAGCTATGGCTGACAAGCTTCTCCCAGTGTGACAGATATAGGAATACTCTTCAGGATTACTTGGGATGTCATTATATGCTTGAAATAATAATGTCAGAGAAACAGGCTTCTATGCATTGATGACAATCCTGTATCATACAGTACATCTTATCGCACCAAGAAAAGATCGAAGTTTCCAAAGCGCTGGGACCTAATTCACCTTGGCTTCTAATTCAACCTGACCTACCTAGAGCTGCTGCCACTGACAAAAATACCAGCTATGTCACTGCCTAGAAATGCCTTTAAAACCGTGCCTTAGCATGCCTGTTGTGATATTAACAAGTAGCTATAGATAACTTTTGAGATCTTTCTTTGATGGGTCATTATCAGTAGGATGTCATCTTCATGAAACATCTGCCGTGTGTGGGCCTGAGGTAAGACATGATGGTATTCCCTGTGCTGCCCTGATGTTAATTCTTGCACCGGTCTAGTAATTCCCAGAGATGTTGTGCAAGTGCTCTTTCATTTCTGCAATCCTGACATTTTCCTGCATAGCACTTTCAATGATTTAAGCTTGGGAAACATACCTAAGTCATCCAAATACAGGATGGTGTGTGCAGACGCTTTGAAAGGAAGTAATTTTGCATCCATTACCCTGTTTCTGTTTTTCTCTTCCTTTGTGTCTTGCTTCTTTAAAGCTAGCTGGAAAGCAATTGAGCGGGGTCTCACTGACTCTGAAACCCACTGATTGGATTTGGAGAGTATAAAGGGGAAGGATGTAACATGTATAAAAAGTAGGGCAAAAGGGTAGCACCAACACTGGTTTGTGAGCAGAAAAGGTAGGAAGGTGCGGCAGGAGCCATGTGCGTTCTCTTGTTCCAAGGTTATAATGGAGCCAGTAAAGATAAACATTTGAGATGAGGAAAGAGT